>NW_012267314.1:228220-236182 GCF_000151885.1 Dipodomys ordii | reverse complement strand
CCCATACCCCCCACCCCGCAGGCCCCTGGGGGCCCCCAGTGCTGGAGTTAGGGCTTTAGGGACTCCTAGCCTCCCCGACGTTTTCAGTGTGCGTCCTAAGTGCCTCCTTTCTCTGGGAAGCCCTGTGGCTGCGTCCCTAAACACACCTTGTCACAGAGGGCGGCCACGCAGCCCCCAGTCAAACGCTGGCATCTTTGGGACGTTCCTAAAATGGCAAGTTCTAACCAAAGCGGGATGAGACTGCTCAGTGCTCCGCGGCCGCGGGTCTCCCCTGCACTCCCCCAGCAGTCCCGTGGGCTAATGTCCCATTTCTGAAGAGATGGGCCCTTCACACCTAATGAAATGCACAGCCTGATAAGCGCAATACACTGCAAAAGCCTCATAAAAACAATGGCACTTTCTCTCCACTTAGGAGCAATTCTGAGCAGGTCGTGATGGCTGGAGGCACTTCCGGTCCACCGGTCCGGAGCGGGGCTCTGGGTTACCCGCAGCACTTTCATACTCCAAGAAAAGATTTCAAGTTTCGGATACTGAATAATTTGTGGTCAGGACTTGAAAAGCTATTCTCATTCCTCCTGCCCCTGAAATGCAGCCCAGGAAGAGAAGAACGAGAAGCAAAGCAGATGATGATGGGAGGAGTGGCTGTTTAGCCAGGTTCCTGCAAGTCTGCTTCAGTGTGATTTGTGGGCTACGTTTCATTTTTTCCAGCCAGAAGGATGGAAGTTCTATCTGGATGGTACTGAGCTACAAGCTGTGTGACATACAAAAGCGTAAGAGCTCCCCACACAAATGCATTCTCTCTATACAGGCAATCAGATTTATGGGGGCCATTTGTTAAACTAAACACTGGATTTTTAAAAAATGACCATTTTGCTAAATAGTGGCCAACATATTGGAGGGATCCTTTAAAGGAACCAATAGGATTTAAACAGCTGTCACTTTTATTCCATTCCTCACTTGAAATGTTGGGTTTGCTTATGGTGGTACTGGTTTGAATGCAGGCTTTGGCAAGTGTTCTACCATTTGGGCCAAACCTCCATCCCTTCTTGCCTTTAGGTTTAAAGTCTTGTGCTTTTTGACCAGGCTGATCAAAAATTTTGTCCCCACTTTTTCAGTAGCTGGGATTATAGTGTGACAACCACATTCAGCTTGTTTGTTGAGATGGAGTCTCACTAACTTTTTGCCCAGACTGGTATTAAGCCTTGGGCCTCCCAATCTCTACCTCTCTCAAGTGGCTAAAATTACAAGCATGTGCTACTGCACACACAGTCCCTTACTTAAAATATTTTAACCTGATAACTATTGCTTCTTCCTACAATGATTCCTTTGACTAGTCAGATCATTTCCCAGGATAACTGCTCTTGAGCATGAATTCAAGGACATAAAGACTCTTAGCTGGAAGGCTTCTTCCTAGACTTTGAACCTCTTTAGAAAGACAAGCTCTATGATAGCTGCCTCTTCAGTTTTTTTTCCTTTAGCCACAACTAAATCAATTTTGAGGGAGCGGAAAATAACACTTCTCTGAGATAAAAATACTCCAAACAAAGCATCTTCTTTTGTTTACAGTAAGTCTCAAGAAGGAAAGCACTAAGGAAGATGAGGTACACCTGACCTCCGGGGAAGATGCAGGTCTACACAGAGATGTGGGAAGCCAAGTATAGTTGGCTCCCTAATGCATTCTCTCTTTGGTGTCTCATTATTCCTTCTCACTCAAATACAGCTCAAATCCAAAATGCAGTGTCATGTTACAGATGATGGCCGATTACACCTTAATACTTGTGGCCAGGCCACTTAGAGGGAGGAAGCAGGAAAGCAAGACTGTATCAAGAATGGCTACAAGAAAGTCAGTCTATTCTTTCTACCTGGACTTTCAAGCCAGAGATCCTGTCCTCCTTTTCCAATATCCTATCTCCTTACAAATCTTTGCCAGTCCTCCAACTGGAACCGATCCTTAAAGTCCTCCTTCACCACTGCACTCTGCATTATAGGACTCTCCACAAGGTAAGACACACCTGTGTCTCCTAACTTCCCTCACATCCCTACCCTTTAGACAGAGTCGGCAGAGGAGGAGAGACTCGGCAGAAGCTGGTGGAGGATGAGTAAAACAGTAACGACGGGCCTGCGCAGGACGGCAGTGAGAGGGCAGGGCGGCAGTGAGAGGGCAGGGCGGTGCTAGAAAGCGGCACAGCTACAGTTCTCACAGCAGAGGGAAGCAGAGCAGGCGGGTGGTGCCCACTGAGGGGTTTTCTTGGTTTTTCCTTCATGGAGGTACTATGGCTTGAACTCAGGGCCTTATGCTTGCTAGGGTGCCCTTGTAACTTTGACCTCTCAATCTCCACCTCCTGAGTAGTTGGCATTATAGACATGAACCACCATGCTTGGCCTCAGTTACCCTAGCTATTCTCTGTGATCAGATTAATATACTGTAGGCCAAAAAAAAAAACAAAAAACTTTACTCAATCCCACCCTCCTTATATTTGATTTTAGAGAATAGTCCATTTTCTAATATTCTGATATGCAATACTGATATTTCTACACAGTTCTATTGGCATATCTATTAGTTTTGTTTCTGTCTGTCACCAAACTGCTCGTCCACACTCAGGTTTAGTGCCTCTCCCCAGCTCCAGGTCAAGCAGGCAGAGCACAATGGAGCGGGAAGTGGGGGTAGAGATGCACTTGAACTTGCTGACTGGTGCACAGTGCTACTTCTAATTCATTTGAAAATGATTCCAGGAAAATTCTCAATCCTGAGCTGTCTGAAGGCCCAAGAAGGTGACCAGTGACCACATCAGCTAGATGGTGATGACTCAGCTCTGAGAGGTCTAGGAAGCATTGTTGAGAAGAGGCAGTGGGTGAAGCTGAGGAGAGATCAAAGTAAAAACCTGAAGCTGCTTCGGGGCAGAGCTGGCAGAGACCTTCCGAAGCACTGGGATTAGATTAGATTGGATTAGGCCCAGACATACTGGGGAGGAGTTTAGCTACTTTTCAGACTTCTCTGGTAGAGTCCTCTAGCATAACTACCATTTGCCAGGAAACTCAGATTTTGTTTTAACCAATGAACTGAGCTAGTGAAAAATACCTGACACTTTAAAGTCTAGTTCCCTTCTTTAGTATTTTAAAAGTGAAATACACATAAGCTTTTCCTCAAGTTTACTTACAGAAAGCCTGGCAGTCACTCTACAATGCTGACGCAGTTGAGGTGAACACGTAAAAATGATAGAGGAATAAGCATACTCATAAAGGTTGTACCAGAATATTGGTACAACTAAAATTAGCACTAATCAAAGGAAAGAAACTCAACTATAACTAGCAAAAGGTCTCAGGCCTCTTAAACAAGTATTAGCTTACAAACTATACTTAAAAGATAGATACTGGTGTTTTGTTTGTTGTTGTTAAAAAACAAAAAAAAAGAAGTATGGCTCCTGAGAAGCTCTGAGCAGCCAAGGGCGCGGGGCATTGAGCCTCCAGTCACAGTGGTTTCCATACAAGCCTTCACAGCAGCTGAGACGTGGGAGAGACACGAATTCTTAAGGAGATTATTCCCCAGACTGGCCAAAATATCAGAGTAATTTCAGCCACTAAAGATCAGCCACTGATGGCCAGGATCTCATATGCATTGTTATCTTCCACATAAACTTTATTCAGCAGTACTTTAAAATATACCTTGGCACCACAGTAACAGCTATCTTTAGGACAAATGTGTAAATCAAGAAAAATTCAATGATGTGTGCCTGTGGGTTCATTAGGATATTTAATAGTGAAACATTAGTCCAACTAGTCCCACTGCCAGGAGATTGACTTGGATTATAATATGTAATGGAGTACCTTGTAGTCATTAAATATGATTAAGATTTACATACTCTGATAGGCAAAGATGTCTCTGCAATTGTTCATCAAGAAAATATTCCAGAGTAGCATGTACTGAACAGAGCATAGCTAACATAGGAAATCACTGCTATTAACAACACTGGTACCTAAGGATCCAGACTCCAAACCAGCCTGAGCAGACAAGTCCATGAGACTTATCTCCAGTTAACTCACAAAAAGCCACAACTGGACATGTGGCTCAAGTGGTAGAGCACTAGCCTTGTAGGGAGAAGCGAAGCAAGAGCGTGAGGCCCTGAGTTCAAGCCATGGATAAATAAAAGATGAAGAAGAAAAAAAAGATAGGTCCCAAGGCTGGGTTTGGTGGTCCATGCCTGTAATCCCAGCAACATGGGAAGCAAGGTAGGAGGTTTGCTGTAGGACACCAGCCCTGGCAAAGTCAGTTCAAGACCCTATCTGAAAACACACACACAGAAAAACTGAAAGTAAAAGGAATGAGGGTGTGGCTTAACTGGTAGAGCACTATGTAGCAAGTAAGACGCCTATAGTATGATTCCCAGAACGGCAAAAAGAAGTTCAAAAACTCCACTTATTAAATTCCCTAGATAATTTAAAGTAAATAGAAATAACTAAGAACATTTTCATTTGTGGTTTTTATCGTGATTGAGGTTTCAGCTATTAGGAGTGCAACAGCTATAAATTATACTCATAATTATACTCAGCTATAAGTTCATACTCATACTGTATCAACCATCAGTAACGTCTTTTATACAAGCCACAGGGGAAGGTGCAGCAGTGACTCTACCAGTCCTCTGAGATGACAGGGCCTCGCACCAGGCCAGGCAGAGCCCAGACCGCCTCCTACAAAGCAGCAGTCCTACCAACCAGCAAAGACCAGGATACCCAATGTCCCTCTTCTAAGAGAAGACACACAAGACATCTGGCCATAAACAAGCTAAACCTCTTCACAAGTCCTTCACCCACCCACCTGCAAGAAAGGAAAGGTAAGTCACGGCTCTTGAGCAACAGGTGAATAACGGTAAATGAGTGAGTTCTTCTTTCCTTCTATAATCAAGGAATTGTCCGTTAATACCACTGTAGTGACTTAGCATATTTATCTCAGTTATTTTCTAAATCTATCACACTGACCTGGTCTCCCAGGATCACATCCTGATTTAGGGGACCAGGGAGACTGTCTTATTTATTTACTTTTTTAACACAGGTAAGTTACTGTGATAAAATCCATGCTACCTCAATCATACTAAAATTCCCTAATTCAAGTAATGGAGCACTTGAGCTGTGCATGCTAGCAGAGGTGACAGGGCCACTGCTGGAGGCTGAACTTGTTCTGGCTTCTGCATGGTGGTACTAACAGGCTGGGAGGGGCCACCTTCAATCCTAGGCAGACTTAGTGCTTTGGTCAGCCAATGAGACAGCTTCCACTAACCTCAGACTAAATGACAAACCACTGCATAAAACACAGATGTCTGTTTATATTTGGTGTAATATGGGTATTCTCTGTGAAATGAAATTTCATAATAGGATTTACAGAATACAGCCAAAATGTTTAAGAAATCAAAGCACTGCGATTTAAGCATTTTTAGCATGTTCCTTTTTAGGCCAGCAGATGTAGCTGTGAATTAAATAAGAAACAGAAGCATTTTTGTCAGGCTGCTTGAAGTGAGCCATTAGATGGCACTCTTTTTTTTCTTTTTCTTGCTCTTCTTTCTTTTCTTCTTTCTTCCATTCTCTCTCTCTCTCTCTCTCTCTCTCTCTCTCTCTCTCTCTCTCTCTCTCTCCTTCCTTCCCTCCCTCCCTCCCTTTCTAATCAGGTTAATAGCACAGATTTACCACAATCTAAGATTTGACACTGAAGTTGATTTTAATTTACCAGCATTTATCTAGAGATGACTATCACATCTGTTCACTGGATGCATACACTTGGACCACTCCAGCTCATAAATATTAAAAGATAAAACATTTTTAAAGTTACCACTTTTAAACATTTTAAAGTAACTGCTTTTTCTGTAATTGGGACCCCTGTCTTATCACTGCCTGGCTAACTGTAGACCCACACATGACTTCTGAATTAACTAATTACTGAACACTATTTTTTTAAGTGTGTTTAAAAAGACCTGAGTGGGTTCATTTTTCTGAGAGATCTCAGATGTATGGATGAAACTGATACGTAATATCTATGTACAGGCAGAGTGTGTGCCTGCTCTTTATTTAGACATGAAGATGCATGAAAAGATTCATGTATTTAGTAGTGCTGAGTCAGAAACTAGTTTTCCTCTAAAAATACTTTATTTAGGTAATATCTTTAGGGCCATCAAAGATATCTGTGTTGTAGGACTAAAATATCAGTCTAACTCATCAAACAATTCTCAAGTGTATAATAATCTAATTTTGCCTATGAAAATTTAGATTGATTCTTTTTTTTTGGGGGGGGGGGGAGGGTGCTGGTCCTGGAGCTTGAACTCAAGGCCTTGAGTGCTATTCCTGAGCATTTTGTACTCAAGGCTAGCACTCTATCATTCTCTGAGCCATAGCTCCATTTCCAGCTTTTTGGTGGTTAATTAGAGATGAGAGTCTCATGGACTTTCCTGCCTGGGTGGCTTTGAACCTTGATTCTCAGATTTCAGCCTCCTGGATAGCTAGAATTACAGGTGTGACCACTGATGCCTGGCAATTGATTCTTACATAAATAAAAAAATGATTCATATTTTTATACCTTGAAATTCTACTTCACTTATGACTGGCAGGAGTGAACACTGAAAACACTGGCTACCAATGCCAAACCACCTACAGTGCTCACTGGCTGTCACTTCCACAGAAGCAAGCTGCACAGCTTTATTACTAAGCATTCAATGCATCCTGCCCTTGCAGGTGGCATTCTAGTCAGGTATGTTTTGTGAATTCTTAGGCAGCTGCTATTTTACCTTATTTTTCAGTATCCATTAATAAAAACAAAGTCTTACATAATTTTAAAGTAATTCCATTAAAGTAATAAGACTAAGAAACGTAAGAAAGTAAAATAATTTCACCCACATTTCCCGTTATTTGTCACATATTTCCATCTACTCCTTTAATCCCCATCACAATGTACAAGTAAATTCAGAAAAGCCCAGGGCATACAAATCAGACTGGATTTAGTATAAGACTCTGCCACAGTTATAAAGCTGTGATTCTAGACAACTGACTTCTCTGCTTTGCAATTTCCTCACTTATAAAATGGAAGTGTTTGTATCTTCTAGTCTGCTGTATCTCAAATGTCTGATACAAAGGCCTGTAATACAAGACACACTGAGCCAGTAGCAACAATTCAAAAAAATCTTTGGTGGAGCTGGGTGTCAGGGTCTCATACCAATCCTAACTAATCAGAAAGGTGACAGGATTCTGGTTCAGAACCCCCCTGGGAAGACAAATCTGAATTTCCAACTAACCAGTGAAGAGCCGTAAGTGGAGGTATGGCTCAAGTTGGAACAGCACCAGCTATAAGTGAAAAAACCTAGCCAGAGCACACAAAAGTTGGAGCCCTGGTATAAGAACAAAACAAAATAAGAAAATGTTTAAGTCAAGGGAGGCATGGTAGCCTGAGCTGGTCACTGTAGCTACAATGAGATATGGAGGTCAGGGATCTCCATGCCAGCCTGGGCATAAAAATTCTCAGGATTCCATCTTACTCCATAGCTGGGCACTGTGGAGCATGCCAGTTAATACCAGTGACGAGGGAACTGTGAGGCCCTGAGTTCAATATTCAATACCCAATACCAAATATATGTGTCCAGACATAAACACACACTATCAACCTATTTATACATATAAATCCAGACATACATGCACACATACTTTCAGACTCTTGGGATTTTTCCAATAATATGCAAAAATTCCCCACACAACTGACTTAAATAATTCATTACAAAAAGCTTTAACTACAAAAGACCTAGAATAGCCAAAACAATTCTAGGGGATAAAGACAATATGGGAGGGCTATCCATGCCGAACTTCAAACTCTACTACAGAGCTATAATAATAAAGACAGCATGGTACTGGCACAAAAACAGACCCGAAGACCAATGGAACAGAATAGAAGATCCAGAAATAAATCCACAGGCCTACAGCCAGCTGATATTC
>NW_012267314.1:221182-226881 GCF_000151885.1 Dipodomys ordii | reverse complement strand
GGGAGGGGATGGTAGGGGGAAAACAATGGAGGGGCTAACAATGTTCAAGAGGAAGTGTACTCATTACCTCACTCATGTAACTGTAACCCTCTGTATAGTATCTTTACAATAAAAAAAAAAGCTTTAACTATTTACAAGGATGTTTATATGAATGTCAAACAGCATACAAAGCTGTTCCAAAATAACAATTTTATCAAACAAGTAGAAAATTAACACAGAAAAAAAAAAGAAAATTAACACAGAATGAACGCTAGCTATGAATTAGTAAGTATTTGAAAAACTTAAACCAGTTCCGTGTGACTTACCAGTTCATGGGAAGTTGCTACAATCTGGTGAGAATTCAGTCACATTCACTGTTATTACATCCTAAGACAGAGACCAAACTGCGAATTTGAAAACCAGGAAATTTAGACAGCAGGAAATAAAATTCCAAGACTGTAGTTACTTACATTGTGAACGCCTAAACTCTTCCAGACTGCCCAGCTGATCACACCAACCCCACACCAGGCGCAAAGGGAGCCCCAGCCCAGGGCCCGCAAGGCAAGGGAGGACCCGCTCTCTGGCAAGGCAGCTGTGCCCATACTGCCCTGAAATGAACACAGAAAGGCTTGGGTAAGACAGTCAGCTCAGAAAGGATAGACATGCTGCCTGGGCTGGCTTTGAACCTGGATCCTCAGATCTCAGTCTCTTAAGCAAGCTAGGATTCCAAGTGAGAGCCACCAATAGCCAAGTATAAAACATTCTTATCTGACACAAGTTTGATTTCTTTGACAACTTTTTATAATATAAAATGCATTTTTGTCAGAAGTTATAGCTGATTCAAAGATAAATGACAAGTTGCCCTTTTTATCTACTGATTTTCAGAAATGGGTTTTGAAATCACTTAGTTATCTAATGAAGTTTTGCCACGCGTTAATAAAGTAAGTACATGGCTGGTCTTGGTGGTTCATGCCTGTAATCCCAGCTACTTGGAAATCAATGCAGGAGGATATCTTGAACTCATGGTCAGTCGAGATAAAATTAACAGAGACCCTATCTCAAAAACATAGTTCTACAAAAAGGACTAGAGGGTTGGCTGAGAAGGGGCTCAGTGGTAGAGTGCTTGCCTTGCATGCATGAGGCCTTGGGTTCAATTCCCCAGCACCATAGAAGCAGAAAGAGCTGGAAGTGGCAGAAGTGGCACTTTGGCTCAAGTGGTAGAGTACTAGCCTTGAGCTGAAGAGCTGAGGGACAGTGCCCAGGCCCAGGGTTCAGGCCCCATGATTGGCAAAAAAAAAAAAAAAAAAAGAGGTAGAGCACTTGTCTAAAGTGTGGGTGGCTCCAGTACTGGGAGTGAAAAAGTAGGATCACAGATAAGTAAACTCTGTGTATATACATTAATCCTGTATTTTCTTCAGTTTTTCTATGACCAAATAGATATACAATGCACACATAAGTTTCACTGATAGCACCTGAGTATCAAAATAGTTTTTTTAAATTAAGCTGATGTGTGAAAAGTACTATTTTAAACAAAAATTTTGGAAGGCTGAGGAATTAGCTCAATGGTGAAGCATCTGCCTAGCATATGCTGCCCTGGGTTCAACCCCCTACAACCATAAAGAAATAAATACAATCTTGACCTATTTTAATAGATCAACCAAATAATTTTTTTTTTGTCAGTCATGGGACTTGAACTCTGCCTGGGAACTGTCCCTCAGCTCTTCAGCTCAAGGCAAGCAAGCACTTTACCACTTGAGCCACAGTGCCATTTCTGGTTTTCTGGTGATTAATGGGAGGTAAGAGTCTCCCAGACTTTCCTGCCCCAGGCTGGCTTTGAACTGTGATCCTCAGATCTCAGCTTCCAGAGTAGCTAGAATTACAGGCGTGAGCCACCAGCACCTGGCTAAGAAATTTGAAAGTGAATTATCTTGCTACCTTCTTCTATATCTTCCTCTCTCTGTTTATTTAAGAGATTACAAAGACAAATTTTATGCTTGTTCAGCACATTTCAAATCCCAGTCTTCTAGGAAGTGGCGCTATGACTCAAGCGGTAGAGTGCTCACCTTGACAAAAAAAAAGAATATTCAAATCCCAGCCTTCTAGTTGAAGACTCAACAAAGACAATGAAAATAAAATGCAATGAAAATAAAATGCTTCACTAAGGAGATGATTCATCGCCTTAAACAGAAGTACTGTGGGCAGCGCCCAACTGAAAAGTTGGTTGGTCTAAAGTCCTTTCGTGTGGGCTGTAATTTGAATCTTTATAGTTAATATTTAGACACCAGACAATTGTTTAAATGACTATACTGTTGAAAGTGGTATTATTTATTCCTGGGAGGAGGGGAAGAATACCCTGCTGGGCAAGTTGTTTAGCTCATGTGGGCCTCCACTTGCAACTGTTTAGTGTGAGCAGACTCTGTGTGGGTTAAATGAATAAGGCCCTCAGAAGAGCAGCTAGCATATGCTAAGCACTTGGGTGTTAGTTAGGAATTAAGATTATCGTAAAAGTTATAGAAGATCAGATGGTGATTTTGAAGTATACTGCCTTACTGATATCCTTAAACTGAAATTTCGCAGTATAAACTCATTACCGTATGCTCCAGAACCCAAATTCTCAAGAGTGTGGAGGCTCTAATTCTAATGCTGCCCAGAGGCTGGCAGAGACTCACATTACATATGTAACCACCGGAACAGTGAGTTTCACATTGTGCTCTTAGGATTCCTTTATAAATAGGCCCTAATGATTTTCAATTATGTGGGATGTATTTATCAATATTTAATGTATTCAAAGTTGAAACTAAGAAAATTATATTTATTCATTTTTAAATAGCAAGTCTGTTATATATGAATATAATCCAGATTATGAAAACTATTCCAAAGCAAATACTGCAAAGAATAGCAATATCTTACATTTTTATTAATCTTTTATATGTCTACTTAATTAAGAAGCTGGATTTTTTTTTTGGTCATGGGGCTTGAACTCTTGGCCTGGGCATTGTCCCTCAGCTCTTCAGCTTAAGTCCAGCACTCTACCACTTGAGCCACAGTGCCACTTCCAGTTTTCTAGTGGTTTATTGATGATAAGAGTCTCACGGGCTTTCCTGCCCAGGCTGGCTTTGAACTGAGATCCTCAGATCTCAGCCTCCTGAGTAGCTAGGATTACAGGCATGAGCCACCGGTGCCCAGCTTAAGAAGTTGAATTTTTATAACTGTTTTTGGTCAAATATGCTACAAAATGTTTTTGTATTGTTTTTCTTGAAATATAAGAATAAAATTTGGGTTCAGACTGATATGTAGTTGGAAAGGGAGAACTACATTAATAGTGTTCCTTTCCTTCTTTTTAATATATCAATAGTGGACAAACAGATAGTAGCAGCCACATAGAATCTGAAATCAAATTAGTACTTTCTGTACTTTGTTACACTAAAATTCATTACACTATTTTTTACGAGTTGAATGGATTCTACTTCATGTATTATGATTATTCAATGATATTGGTCCACTATTTATTAAACAGTATTCAAAAATCCTTAACATCACCATAAAAATCTCACCAGAAATGTTGTTAATTCTGAGTGGCTGTCAGGCTCACAATGTCAGCTACATGTTGTCTAAAATCTTTTCACTTTAAAGTTTGAATTTTATCAGTGGCAACAAAGACTGACAATTGTTTGAAGAGATGAGCTCAGTTTGTTCATTTTTAACAAACATCTATAAATATCCTCTTCTAACTGTCAGTTCTTGCAAGCAAAAATCTGTTACATGGGAGAAGAAGTAGCTAGTTTATTCTGGCACTCAATCTTACAATTCGTTTTCCTACAGAAAGATACCTGACTTCAGTATAAAGTACAAATTGTGGTTTCCCTCTCCTTTACATGGAATTGCTCTAGGTCTTTTAATGACATTAATGATGGTACTGCTTCAACATGATATTCTTGTGCAAAGCTGGTTTTTGAAAGACTCCTGCTGCATTTCAATGATGAATGGTTTTATGCCATTGCCATGATCATACCATGGTGTCAGCACTAGCCATTTTACCATCTATGGCTTCTGTATCATAAGTGTGTAGATCTTACCATTGTTGTGGAAATAGCTCTGACTTCAGGGACCCACCAAAGTGATTTGAAGATTGCTAGCATCTATGGGTCACAATCTGAAAACCACGGTCAGACCATGAAAGTCACACAGGACTCAAATTTCAGAAAACAGAATGCCAAGTCATGACTATACATGTGAGATAATTCCTCACTTTCATTGGATTCTTTTTTTTTGGGGGGGGGGTCTGGTCGTGGGGCCTGAACTCTGGGCCTGGGCGCTGTCCTTCAGCTCTACAGCACAAGGCAAGCGCTCTACCACTTGAACCACAGCGCCACTTCCGGCTTTTTCCTTTTTTCTTATGTGATGCTTAGGAATCGAACCCAGGGCCTCATACATGCAAGGCAAGCGTCCTACCACTGAGCCCCTTGCCAGCCCCTCATCGGATTCTTAAAAAGATTCCTATCCAAAGGCTAAGTGTAGCTCTTTAGAAATATGAGACTTCTCCCCTCTCCCCAATTCTACAGACTGACCTCAGGGCCTTGTACATATTAGACAAGCACTCGATTAGAGACACACCACAGCCTTTTTCTTTGTATTCTGGTTTTGAAAGTTCTTTGTATTTGGTTTTGTAATTCTGCCTGGCCCACTTCTCCCAAGTAGCTGGGATTCTAAGTGTTGGCCACAATGCCCGGCTCTAAACTCAACAACTGATGCACCACCATCAGTCAGGTTTTAATGATAGCGACCACTAGATGTTATTTCTATATTCTATAATATAGATTTAATTCTTAAAGCAGCACAAGAAAACATAAACACATTAATTTTTCTGTGGAAAAGCTGCTATTTCTTGAAAACACTAACCATATTTATTATAAGGGACGTCAGTGTCACAGACCTTATTGAACCATTCGGGGCTTTTCTTTTTAGCCAATGATAATGTTGTAAGGAATCCAGCTAGCATTCCCGCTGTGGCCACAGAGCCAAGGAAAACTCCACCTGCCAGGAGGATGAATTTTAAAAAAAATATGTTACACAGTTACACAAGTAAGTGCCAGCTACTTTTCCAGTTACATTAAGTGACGTTTAAGATTCATAAAACGTTGGCTAAGCGGCTCGGGGCTGAGGAGCCGTGAACCGGGGTCCCTCTAAAGTGGTTCTCACGCGCAGGAAGCGGACGCGGGCTCCAGGGTCGGGAAGTCTGTGCGGGGATGAGCAGAGGCGGGGCGGGCACCTGGACAAGCCCAGAGCTCGGGAGACGCAGCGCGCGAGGATCCCACGGCGGAGCGCACGCCCGCCCGCCCGCCCGCCCGGGGAGGGCCCGGCCCAAGGCCAAGTTCAAGGCCGAGCCCAAGCTGCGGGTTCTCAGAGCCGGAAGTGCCCGATGCTCCCGCACCGCACAGCTCCGCACCGCACCTTTAACCAGGAGCAGCCGATCGTCCGCGGGCCCGAGGGCCTCCAGCGGGTCGGGAGGCTGCGGCTCGGAGCCCGCCCTCGCCATGTCCGAGTCTCCGCGGCCGCGTGTCCTTCACGATCGGAGTCCGGGTGGCAGCGAGCGCAGCCGGGGCAGGAAGGTTCCGCGGCCGCGCCCTCCGTGCAACCCGAAGACGGGTCCGTGTGCCGCACCACGGCGGTCCCCCAATCCCAGGCGGGAAGCGCGGCAGCGGGCGGCGGCGGCACGCGGG
>NW_012267314.1:193387-220937 GCF_000151885.1 Dipodomys ordii | reverse complement strand
CGGGCCGGGGCGGCCGGGGCGGGGCGAGGGACTCACACCTCCTCCCCCACCGTACCGGGTTCCGAGGCTAACCTGATGGCTGCCCGAAGGACACAAACCAGCCCAAGGGAAGGAGGTCCTCGCGCCCTGGTCAGGCCTGGTGCTCACAGGCCCGAGGCCGCTGTGCCGACCCGGACGAGCTCAGTAAATGGCCACGGAGAGGAAAAAAACTAGTGGTTGCTAGAAAACCCTCAGCCTCTCACACAGAGACACGCCAGTCTCTTTAAAGTGAAGCGCCAGTCCGCCTGATTTCATTTTACTGATCTCTAGGGCACGGGTTTCTTGAGGACATGGAGGGGGTCTGTATTCATTTTTACATTCTCAGCCCTCGGTGTCTTACCTGATGATGCCTAACAAATGCATGTGGGATGAATGAGTATGAGTGAGTGAGTGTGTGTGTGTGTGTTGGCCCTGGGGCTTGAACTCAGGGCCTGGGCACTGTCCCTTGGCTTTTTCACTCAGGGCTGGCACTCTGTTACTTGAACTACAGCTCCACTTCTGGCTTTTTGCTGGTTAATTGTAGATAAGATGGACGTTTCTACCCAGGCTGACTTTGAACTGCAATGCTTAGATCTCAGCGTCTTAAGTAGCTAGGATTACGGGTGTGAGCCATCAGATGCACTAGTTTCTGCATCTAGTAGCTCAAATGTAGATTAAGTCCTAAATTACGTTTCAGCTGTGTGAATGTAGTGTAATGTAGTTTCTTACTACCTCAGTTTACTCATTTGTTAAATACAGAAACAGTACCAACCTCATAGGGTTTCCTGAGAAGTTGGGTTGGGTGTTGTGAATGCTGTAGTTTTGGCGACTGGGGAGACTGAAGTAGGGGGCTCACAAGTTCAAGGTCACTTTAGGCAACCAGAGCAAGATCCCATCTCAGAATTATGGGGTGGGGGTTTAGGATAGTGATGCAGATACTCAAAGTCCTAATTATTGTCAATTTTTATTCCAGTGGCTGTTTTGCAGCATTCCCTGTGGTGATGTCCAGCATCAGTAACTGGAGATTATTTCTGGAGGACTGGGGAAGGGCAGAGTTTAAAAGCTCCATGAGGATTCTGATGGTCAGCCAGAATTAAGAACTATAGCTTTGTTTCTGTACAGATGAGATCACACAGAATATATTTGACCTTCAAATCTGTTGAAAGCAAAATGTCAGGGTCTGAAAGGGCCCTTTAACAGCTGGTAAATGCTGTGCTAACTTGTTGAAAACCTTACAGGCATACACTTTCTTACCTCTTACATAATAGTGCCCCATAGTTGCTGAGTGTGTTCTTATGTCCTTACTATACTGTTGATGCTGACTGTCTCTCAAAGGCCCATGTGTTAAAGGCTTGGTCCCCAGAGGATATTACTGGGAAGTGTTCAAACCTTGGAGGGGTGGAGCCTACTGGGAAATTCTTAGGTCATTGGGGGTGTATCCTCAAAAGGACACTTCTGTTTCTCTCTTTTCTCCCTTGATGTAAGTAGTTTTTCTCTCCACCTGCCTCACTGTGATATAGGTAAGACTGCCTGTAGTTGAGCCGTTTGTTCACTTGCATAGGTCAAGGGGACAGGTGAAGCCAGAATCCCCCTCTGCTCAGGCCTAAAACCAGTGGTGCCAACCAACCATGGACTGAAACCGCCAAACTTGTGAGTCATCATAGAGCTTTTTCCTTTTTAAGTTAATGATTAGCATTTTGTTGTTGTGATAGGAAGCCAACAAGGTCTAGCATTGCAATAAGTGCTTCAAATGCATTATTTCATTTAATCTTAATAATTAATAAATATTTACTCTTCATGGTCTTTATAAGTTTAATGTGTTCAAGCTCACACAGCTGCTGAGGGGCATGCCCAAGATTCCAGGCAGGCCCTTCCTTATCTGCTGTACTAAAGGTCTTCAAACTTGAGCTTGATCCTTGGAACCACCGGGAGGGGTTGTTGAGCCCAGATTGTGAGGCTCCTATCCAAGGGATTTTATTCAGCAGAGCCTGAGAACTTGCCTGTCTAAAAGGACAGGCCCCTCCACTCTCTCTTTCTTTGCTGTCTTCCCCAGAAAGCAGGGAAATGGTTTTAAGGATTATATCACTATTTACTATAAGGAACAGAAGGGAGATAATCTTTAAATCTAAGGAAGTTGCAGAATCTAAAAGCCAAGCAAGTCAGTGGTTACACTTTTGTCTTAAGAAAGTAGTTTGCATTTTGAGGATCCTTGTTTGATACACTCCACAGAGAGGGCACTGAGAACTCCTCAGAGAAACGGGAACGAATGGCAGCCTTGTCCCTTGGCTCTGCCTGTGCCAGGTCTCCAGAGCATCAAACGCCTGTGAGACACAAGGACAGAAGTTCCCAGACCTCAGATAAGGACACATTCCGGGCATCCCTAGTTAGAACACTGAAAGAAAACAATTTTTTTTAAAAAAAAGACAGCATTGTCCAAGGTATTCCACTTCCACAGTGCACACAGTTCAATCTGATTCATTAATTTCAAGATCTCACGTGGACTTGTTTCTGTGGGAAAGCAGGCTTCGAGCTCCCAACAGGTGAGTTGTAAGTGTTGGGAGCACAGTCTCTTTGTACACCAGGGGCTTTCATTTTACAACAGCGAGAATGGAAACCAGAGCTGAGAAAATGGCAGCGTCTCTGAGAGCTTTGTTCAAGGCAGGCAGGAGACAGAACGGCATGGCCGGCTGCGGAGAGAAGACTGCTGGGAGGGAAGGTTTATCTGAGGCAGACTCTGTGCTATTTTGGTGTTTGTTTGAGTCAGCTGAAAATCCATTCCAGAGATGCAGCAGACTACATTCTTACTTGAAACTTTCTGGCCCCTGTAGATTTCAGTGTCACAAGTTGACAGCTAGAAATCCATCAGCATTGCTGTTCCAAGAATTTTCGTAGCTCTACCCTTCGCTGGTTTTAAATACTGATGGTGTTTGTCCTCCCCTTCACTTGGGAAACATTTCTTTGGAACTTCAGCGACCCCATGTTTAAAGTATGAGGCTGAATTTATTTTTTCTGGGACTGAGGCTTGAACTCAGGGTCTGGGTGCTGTCCCTAAGATTTTGTGCTCAAGTCTAGTGGTCTCCCGCTCAAGCCCAGCTTCTGGCTTTTTCTTTTTTTTGGGGGGGGGTACTGAATTGGACATAAGACTTTCATGGACTTTCCTGGCCAGGCTGGCTTTGAGCTGGGATCCTCCAATCTCAGCCTCCTGATTAGATAGAATTACAGGCATGATCAACTGGTGCCCAGCAAGGCTGAATTATTTTTAAAATCTGCTTAGGATCATGTATTGAACAAATAATTCTTACTGTGGCTTGATATAAAACAGCTGTCAAAATTGCAATGCATCCAGGAGCCAGTGGCTCATGCCTATAATCTTAGCTACTCAGGAGGCTGAAATCTGAGGATCACAGTCCAAAGTAAGTTTAGGCTGGAAAGTCCATGAGATTCTTATTTACAATTAAACACCAAAAGGGCCAAAGTAGAGCTGTGGTTTAGCTTTGAGCTAAAAATGTAAGGGGCAGCACTCAGGCTCTGAGTTCAAGCCCTAATATTGGTGCATGTGTGCATGCACGAGTGCGTGCACACACACACACACACACACACACACACACAAGAACTGTAGTGCAGAGGTCTTTAAAAGTTATTGCCTCTGGGCACTGGCGGCTCACGCCGGTCATCCTAGCTACTCAGGAAGCTGAGATATGAGGATCACAGCTCAAAACCAGCCTGGGCAGGAAAGTCCTTGAGGCTCATCTCCAATTAACCCTGAGAAAACAGGAAGTGATGCTGTGGCTCAAGTGGTAGAGCACTTGCCTTGAGCTGAAGAGCTGAGGGACAGCGTCCAGGCCCAGAGTTCAAGCCCCATGACTGACAAAAAAAAAAAGTTATTGCCTAGTTAGAAACATAGGGAAAAAAACCATTTGCTGGGTTTCACTTAAATTGCTAACGCTGGTTACCTTGATGGTAAGGGGAAGGGAACTTCCTATCTGTATTTCTTCTCTTTTTCTCTTTTCTACTACAAAAAGTATAAAATCCTCACCAAAGCAACATTTTCCACATTGCTATAATGGTGGAAAACATTTTAATCAGGGACATAGCTTACTTTTGTGAGAAGGAAAGAGGAAAATGAAAAATGGTAAGATCCTGCAAAAATGTTATCACGTTTCTTAAAAGATGGGCTTTCAGTTTAAATAGGAATATTCTATAGGCTTCCAGGGGAACTCATCAAACTCTGCAGCTGGATACCCAAGGACAGGTTCTTGGAAAATGAGGAGAGCAAGCATCCAGGCTGGCTGGAGCAGAGCAGACACGTGGCACCCACTACCTGCTCAGGATCTCCAGGGTCTGCGCTACTTTGAGGGACACTGCTGTAATCAGCGCAGCACAATAGAAATGCCAAGTATCGCAGTAATTTCTGGGAGTGAGCCGAAGGCAGACTTCATTACTCACTTCCGGTATATCATTACTTACCTTTTAGAGTCCTCTTCTGGAACTGCCCCAGGTTTGAATAATGTGTCTGTCTTTATAACAGTAAATGACAGTTGCTATTACAGATTTTTTTTCCTTTCAGTGTTTCTTTCCTGGAGAGTCCATCTCTCTTAGCTCTTCCTGTGCTTCCAGTTGAATTGCTACTGCCGATGATCAGATGAAAATCTCTTTGACAACTGTTGTATTTCATCAATCAAAAGGCAGTGAGGCACAGAGTTTCCTTTAACTGCACTCTTTTCTCTTGTGAGGATCAAATATGATCGCATTATGTTCAAGCATTCTGTAAGCTGGCAAGCACCCTGGAGATACAAAGTGGTATTATTTATATTTGGACATGCATCCTAGTTAGAGAAAGGCTCCCCAAAGCAAAACATTTCCATTTATATATTAGCATGCACAGGCATATATGCTGCATGGATTAAAACCTAGGATGTCACTGGGTACTGGTGGCTCAAATGGCTAATCCCAACTGTTCAGGAGTCTGAAATAGGAGGAATGTAGTTCAAACCCAGTCCAACAGAATGATCTGTGAGAATCCATTTCCCAAACAACCAGCAAAAAGCTGGGCTAGAAGTATGGCTCAAGTGGAAGAGCACCAGCTGGTGGTGGCTGGGGTCTGCTTGTGATCAAGTTCAGCTCTGCAGTTGTGGAGGGAGGGGGAGGGAATCTACAGGGCTCTTGCCCGAGGTTTTGCTGTTTGCATGATGGTCTCCACCTGAGCCAGCACCAAGGAGGCTTGAAGTCCAGACTGTGTTCTGCTCTCCTAGGCTGGGCTGTGGTTCTGGATTGTTCCTGGTTCCGTATTGACCATATTGGCCTTGGAAAATGATAACTTGTAACTAAATCAACCACAAGCATCCCAGCTTTGGGGGGCATTACTTCATAAAACATCTTTTTATGTGCGTGCTAGTGCTGGGCTTGATCTCAGGGGCTCACACTCCTACTTGTCTTTTTTGCTCCAACCTGGAACTCTACCACTCCAGCTATGCCTCCATTCTGGCTTTTTTCTGGTTAATGGGAGATAAGAATCTCTCTGGTTCATCTGCCCTGGCTAGTTCTGAACCATCATCCTCAGATCTCAGTCTTCTAATTGGCTAGGATTACAGGCATGAGCCACAAGCGCCCAAAACACACCCAGAACATTCCTTATTACCCAGAGCTGAAGTTTCAGCGCTAATTGTACAGTTAAAGGACTACTACTAACATTTGTATGCCTCCAAAGTGCTTATTCAGCAAATAAGTCAGAAAAAGTCACTCTAAAGAGTAACATCTCAGACTTCTTGAATTTAAAGTATTTGCGGGGGAAATGTAGTCTTTGGACACAGATGTATAATTTTGGCTCACCAATGATTTTCCTCTGTCTTACCAAGGAAGTATCATTGGTTAATTCTCACAGAGTAGTGATCTTATTGTTTTAGTAATATTTCACTGAGTTTCAGGTCCTTTGATTTACTCTTGCTTATCACATAATGTGATTATACAGCCTGATAAAATATTTCCCTCTATAGTAAATGACATGCCAACCAGAATATAGTGTTTTACGTAGGTCAGTGGTGCATGGCCCAATGCCCTTTTAAGCCCATTCAAGGCACTTGATGGATTCATGGCTGAGTGCTCTATAAATAAATGCAGCTTCAAGTTCTAGACAGTGCCAGGGGATACATCAGAGCTACTGTCCTAAATGATGACTCTTTCTGGATGATAGAAGAGCTTGGTCTCAGGTCATCTAATCCCAGGCCTGCCAGTACCAGGAGGCAGTTTGTCTGAACGTACATCCTTTGATTTCTTCCTCTGTAAATTTTGGGAAGGACTACAGAGCCGAGCACTCTTTCCAAGTATGTTTTATAGCCTGCCAACCTTAGAGGGTATTAGCAGGGAACACGAACAGATACATGTGTGTCTCAGACACAAACATATATGGACACACACAGATTTTGTCATCATTTAAGTTTGGCAAACAAAGGAACAGGCTTCCTTGGTTCAGGACTTCTCAGGCTTTTTAAGAGGACAAGCAATTCTGTCACGTATTTGCCCATGGGATCCTTTGTTTGGGGCATTTGTCGCCTCGTATACTTTAGCATGCAGCTTGAGAAAACTGAACTACTGAACTAGTTGATCACTAGGGTTCTTCATCATCCTCAAACTCCACGTTTCTATTCAGGTTTGGAGAAAATGACTCTTCCATCGAGAAGACAGAGCACAAGGCCTTGCATTTTTTTTTTTTTTTGGCAGCTCTGATGTTCAGGAAGTCCACACTCCGAAGCTGGTCTGGACCAGAAGCGTGGCCAGGACAGCAAAGAGCAGACTTCATGAAGAGGGGAGGAACTTTCCTTCTATGTAAGCCAAAAATAGTATCTCATTTTCCCATGTCAAGTTTAGAGCTGTGCTTCACTTTTTGTGAGAAGAAATGGCTATTTGGTCAGGAAATTGGAGCAGGTGGGGTTGGCAAAATAGGCATGAGTAATCTACTTCATTCCAATCAATTAGGAGGGGAGAAAAAAGAAAAAAAAAACCCTGAGTCCGTCTCTAAAGCACATTTGAATGGTGGAGTTGAGGCACCAAAATAGATTGGTGTGCAATAGAATTAGATTCACTATTTCAAGCTCTGCCATATATTTCTCCTTATTTGGTTGCCTCTCCCGGAGTTGCATGACTGGAAAGGAGTGACCTTGGATGGCGGCTGATCATCTTGTATCCAGGAAGGATTTCACTGTAGTTCTCTTTATTTCTGATGCAGCCTCAAGCCCTCCGTGACTTCTGCTTCTAGAACATATCATTCCATCCCCTGTGCAGATTCTCCTGAGGTGACCCCATGGTGACAGGAGCACTGTGTCTGGAGGAACCTGTGTGCTTTGTGCCAATCACATCCTCAGCCTCTGAGAACCACACCACAGGTAGCTCCATGTGCAGAATTTCTGTGTCTCCTGCCCTGTGATCCACTTACCCGAATTAATTCAACCTCTCCACTCAGTGCGGGCCTCATTTTTTTTTTTTTTTGCCTATTCTACCTGGTGATGTCTCAACTACTCCTCTGCTGCAGCTGTGTTTCTGCTCTTGCTCTTTCCCCATTTCTGTAGCCATCCTGGTAGTTCTCCTGCATAGGGTTGTATTCTCTGGCTGCCAAACCATAGAGGGGTCTTTCATGGAGAGGTCACTGGCTCCCTTGGCATCTTTGCTGGAATTGTGAGAACACTTCTTTTCTCATGTAAATGGCTTTCGGTGAGTAGATCTGTGCACATATACTGGCACCAAGGTGTCAGGCTGCTAATGTATCCCAATATGATCCAGCGTATGTATATAGGCAAGTGGCATCTAGAGTTAGAAAACACAAAGCATGCATTGTCTCTACTTAGTGAATGAGAAGAAAGAGGGAAATGTCTTCAAATTTTCAAGAAGCACGTAAGTTACAGAAACCACAGTACTGGCTACTGCACAAGAACAGAAAACTAGATCCACAGAACCCAACAGTAAGCACCAAAAATAACGGAAGTAGATCTAATGGCTCAGTGAACAAGGAGGACAGTTCAAATCAGGAAGAAAGCTTAACAATGACTTGGGGACAACTGGCCAATTATTGGGCAAAAAGGCTAATTTCTACTTTCTGTTACAATAAAAAATGTGAAATAGAAGAAAATATAGATGGATATCTGGTACAATATATCCTTAATCTGGGGAAGAACTTTCTAAGCATAAAACCAAAGGAACAAAATATAGACCAATATGACTACAGGAAACTTATAGAGTAGGTTTATACATTTAATCCTCTCCTGTCATCTTTGTCTGCCTCCTTCTTACTGTTGAGTGATCATGTGACCAGTTCTGGCCAATAGGACCCAAGCAGAAGCTCAATGTTGTCTCTACTTCCTTGTCATTCTGCTTGGAAAAAAGACCCGATGGTTAGTGCTGCAGCAACCATACAGTGACCACAAGGCAAAAAAATAGAAGGCCAAGAGAGGGCTGGGACAAGCCCTTAAATGTCAGTGATCTCAATTAGTTCTAGAAGCTATCTATAATCAAGATGCTTGTTATATAAAAGAAGTCCACTTTGTTTACAACAGGTGGAGAAGGGTTTTCTGTTACTTGGAATCAAATTCATTTCTAACTGAGCTTACGGCAAAATACCATATTTTACTTAAAGGCAAATTACAAAAATGTTTGCAAGACATCACAAGCTAATAACCTTATAATATAAAAACTTCATGAATGAGATATAATGTATTTTTAAAAAGGGCAAAGAATATGAACAGGAAGATAAAAATAATTTCAATGTATAATTAGTTCATTAAAATGTTCAGTTTTATGAGTAATTAAATAATTATACATTAAAACAATAGCTTCATGATTTGCTACCTACCAACACTGGCAAACATTGGAAGAATTATAATATTATCTCCCAGAAAGCTAGGCAGAGATATAGACCCGTACTATAATGCTTAAGAAACAAAACGCAGCCGGGCGCTGGTGGCTCACGCCTGTAGTCCTAGCTACTCAGGAGGCTGAGATCTGAGGATCGCGGTTCAAAGCCAGCCCAGGCAGGAAAGATCGTGAGACTTCTATCTCCAATAAACCACCAGAAAACCGGAAGTGGTGCTGTAGCTCAAGTGGTAGAGTGCTTGCCTTGAGCTGAAGAGCTGAGGGACAGCGCCCAGGCCCAGAGTTCAAGCCCCACGACCGACAAAAAAAAAAAAAACAAAGAAACAAAACACAAGAAATGAAACAAATGGATGGTGATGAATGGGCATTCTGGAGTTCATGCCGGGTAGAGAAAAATAAAGGAGATAGGTTCAGGGCAGGTCATAGGAGCACAGGGTAGGAAAGTGGACTTCAGCTTGTCATTGGGGAAGGGTCAAAGAGGTTTTCACTAACTGAAGGGAAAACTTTTGATCATTAACCCAAGCTTGGTTCAAAGGCTCTTGAATGCATCAACAGAAATTTTTTGAGCTAGGCATGGTGGCTAGATTTATAATCCTAGCTATCTGGGTAGTAGACATAGAAGGATCGCAGTGTGAGGCCAGCAAAACAAGAAGTTCATAAGAACCTCATGTCAATTAGTGGTTAGGTAAGGTGGTGTGTGCCTGTCATCTCCACAACAAAGGGAAACACAGACAGGAAATGTGCAGTCCAGGCTGAGCTGGAGGAAGAAGAGGGGATAGGTAGAGAAGGAGGAAGAAGAGGAAGTGGAGGAGGAGGAAGAAAAGAAGAGGAGGAAGATATAATTCACACAATAGAAGGTGAGAAACAAATTTTAATTAAGCAAATGATTACAGAGCAGCATACAGTAGGGAAAAAGAGGAGATGGACAGGTTCACAAAGAGTTTAGAGTGTGGCCCTCTGCTTCTATGAGTTTGACTTTTCTGGCTTTCACATGTTAATGAGATCATGCAGTCTTTGACTTTCTCTTCCTGACTTATTTCATGTAGCATAACATGCCACAGGTTCCTCGTGGTGTCACAAATAACAGGGATTTGTTTTTTTTTTTTTAAGGCTGAATATTTTTCCACCGCGTATCTGTGTATCATATAGCGTATCTATGTATCATATTTTTTCCATTCATGCGATGAGGGATGCTCCAGTCTTTTCTCTATACTGGCTGTTGTGGATACTGTAGTAACATGAGACTAGAGGTGTCTCTTCCATATTGTGACTTAATCTGTTTAAGAGCTATATCCAGTAGTGGCATTGCTGGATCATAGGTCTTTCCTACTTTCAATTTTTTTGAGAGTCCTCCATAATGTCTGTCCTAGAATGACTAGGGGCTTGGGAGGCAGAGGAGGAATGCAGGTTCAGATCTGGAGTCTCAACTAGCAATTGGCTGTCTGGCCAATAAATAATTTGGGCATCTTGACACCCCAGGTTTTGGGGGTCGTGAAGTTTTTTTCTCTGTGGATGAGCTGTATTTTATTTCTAATACAAATGAAGGCTAAAAGTAGTTATAGAGACACTGAAGTAGTCATAATACTCATAATTTTTTGAGTATGTGTGCCAGTACTGGGGCTTGAGCTCACTGCCTGAGCACTGTTTCTAAGCTTTTTTTGCTCAAGGCTAGCACTCTACTACTTGAGCCACAGCTCTGCTTCCAGCTTTTTGACAGTTAACTGGAGATAAGAGTCTCATGGACTTTCCTGCCCAGGCTGGCTTTTGAACTAAGATCCTCAGAACTCTGCCACCTGAATAGCTAGGATTACAGGTGTGAGCCACCAGCATCTAGCTACAATGTCTACACTTTTGTGTAAATTTCAAGAAGGTATTCAAAATCATAGAGACAATCTGGGTGTCCTTGGATCTTATGTATTTGGACAAAGAGAACTAGACACATTGGAACAAAGACAGCCCAGCCTTATGATTCCACTTAAAATGTGTAATTAAGTAATTGATTATAGATGTGATTTAAAATCAACTCTAAAATTTGATTAAATTTGAAAAAGTCTGGGAATGTTTAAGTGAGCTGGAGATTCACTATTATTAATAGGCTTAATTTATCAGATTTATTACTGTTGTTTAAATACTTGGAATGGCTATGCTAATCAGGAAAGGCATTGGAAGTAGTTCAAAGGAAAGCTGCATGTATTAAGCTCATAACTACACTTTAGCATATTTGGGGAAGTTTAATTAACCACAGTGTAAGCAGAAATGATTAAGGGAATTTAGTCCATTCAACTTGATATAATCAGTTTTTAAGGGAGGAAAAAACCTAAAATTGGCCTTATTTTATTCAATGTGTAGGCTGACCTATAATTTACAAGCTATTTCTATTCTTTATATTTTGCTTTACATTTATTTGCATTTGTTAATTAGGCGGGGCGGTATTCATTGGGACATTTTCACTCATGGATACAATGTACCTGATCAATTTCACCCCCTCTATCACTTTCCCTTCCCCCTCTCCATTTGTAGGACAATTTCAACAAGTTTCATTATTCTATTTCATACATGCAAGCCATCTGCTTCCCCCATATGCATTCTCATTCACCTCCTTGTCAGCCCAGTGCCCCCTGCTAGTACCTCCAACACAGTCTGTTTCTCTTTCCTTGTCCCCATCCCCCCCCACAGCCTCTACTGATCAACAGATTCCTTTGAGGTTCTTTGTACTGTTTTTGTAGATAATTGCAATGTATTTCAAAATATCCATCCTCTTTCTTTTTCCTTTTCTTCCATGATCCCTTAGTTAAACTAATAATGTTGAGAATGCCTTTGATTTTCGTAACAACCAGAAGTTGTCGCTCTCTTTTTTTGTAAATTTAGGAAGATTTGGAGACAGAAACATATGGTATGATTTGACTTGTGTCCAGCTTCATTTTTTTTAAAGGTAATCTTTGCAGTGAAGGAGTAAATGCCAAACAAGTTTTAGAGACAGCATTCAGGAGGAAAAGAAATGGCAATTGCCATCTACACAGTAACTTTAATTACAAGTGTAATATTTTGCACTGTACTAACTTCACAAATGCCTTATAAAGAGTTACTATCAAAAGTGGTCTAAGAGTTATAATTTAAACTTTGTGACTCACGTAGCTACTTAACTTAGCTTTAAAATTTAGCGTCCCCGGGCTGGGGTTATATTATAGTCAGTGGCAGAGTACTTGCCTCGCTTATGTGTCCTGTGATAAACAAAAAAAATCTTAATGGTTATGATGATCTTTAATGCTGCTAGTGTTGTTTGAGAGTTCTTTGACTACTCTGACAATAAAGCTCTGGTCCTAATTATCTTCTAGGCACTGTTAATATTTTACCTTTCCCACTTAGGTCTATGTTACATCTGGAATTGATTTTTTTCAGCAAGAGATAGAAGACCAAGTTGTGTGGATTTTTTCTTTGAATTCTCTGTTTTAGGGTAGTAATCTTTTATTTTCTGTTCATCAATTCTATGGTTATTTAATTTAGCCAAAATAAATCTTGATATTTGACAATATAAATCTTCCAATATTATTTTTATTCTTCTATATAAATTTTATTTATTTTTTTTGGGGGGGTCCGGTTGTGGGGCCTGAACTCTGGGCCTGGGCACTGTCCCTCAGCTCTTCAGCTCAAGGCTAGCGCTCTACCACTTGAGCCACAGCACCACTTCCGGCTTTTTTCTTTTTTGCTTATGCGGTCCTGAGGAATCGAACCCAGGGTCTTAGGCATGCAAGGCAAGCGCTCTACCACTGAGCCACCTTCCCAGCCCATCTTCTATATAAATTTTAAAATCAAAATTTGACTTGTAGAAATTCTTTTAAACTGGAGCTACATTGAGTCTGTTAACTTGGGTAGAATTAACTATTAAAAAACTGACAATAATTCAGTGTTGAGTATTCATGGACATAAATGAGTATCATATCATTGAAGATGAACATAGCATTTTATTTCATTCATTTAGGTCTTGAAAAATCTCTCAAGGCATTTCATACTGATTAATGTAGAGATTTCATATAGCTTATTTATTTCTATCATTTTAATGAGTTTTGCTTTTAAATTTCATTTTCAAATTGTTTTTCCTCTAACAGAAATACAGTGCTCACCTCAGTGTTGTTTTATTGACACATTTTAAGGGTAATATTTTTCCTGTTTATTTTTGTTCTTTTTAACTTTGATACTCAGCAGCCATACAATGGTTTGTCTACATGCCATTTACTTTAGTGTTTCTCTTACCCAGAGATCAGATAACTTCCTGAATCTGCAGCTTCAAGTCTTTCATTGGCTTTGGTACAGTTTTTGTCCCATTCTCTCTGTTTGTAGAATTTTAATTTTACATGTGTCAGAACTTTGTACTCTGAGCTATATGTCTCTTTGCTCATTTTTGTGTTTTTGTATCTTTATCTTTCTGTTTCCTTTTGGATTTTTTTTTTTGTCGGTCATGGGGCCTGAACCCTGGGCCTGGGCATTGTCCCTCAGCCCTTCAGCTCAAGGCTAGCACTCTACTACTTGAGCCACAGCACTACTTCTGGCTTTTTCTGCTTATGTGGTCCTGAGGAATCGAACCCAGGGCCTCATGCATGTAAAGCAAGTACTCTACCACTGAGCCACCTTCCCAGCCCCATCCTTTTAGATTTTTTTGAACTGACCTATCTTTCAGTTTGCTAGGGCTCTCTTCTGCTATCAACTACTATTAAATCCAAGTTTTGAATTCTCAATTCAGTTGTTGTGTTTTTCAGTTATAAAACTTCCATTTAGTTTTTATTACCTCCCCCCCTCTGTATTTTTGTATGTTTTCAGGAGTATTTTAGTGACACTCAGCTTAACGTCTAAGTGTCATGTTTTAATATCTAGGCCAAATGCAAATATTCTTTCTTACCTTGGTGTGTTTCTTTTTCAAACATTGTTCTGTTGGCTTTTTTCTCTCAGATGTTGTCATTGCTTATATTTTCGGGTATGCCTGGTAGTTTGGGATTGAATGTTGGATATTGTGTATTAGAAAATTATAGAGAGACTATAGATGGAAATCACCTTCTTACACAGAGGGCTTAATTTTATTTTGGTATCGGATTCCCTCAACAGGACAGGACAGGAACTAAGCTAAGTTGATACAGACAGGAACTAAGCTGAGTTTCAGCTGATTCAGTTGCGTTCCTCAAGGGGACTATCTCTCCTTCTTGCTCTTATTTCTAGAATGTGGCTCTGGAGGGTTCTCAGTTGAAGGTCTGGAGTCCTTACCAATAATTAATCTCTCTGTGTGTCTGTTTCTCTCTGTCTCTCTTCATCTCATCCCCAATGTCATGTTTCATCTTCTGAGCACCAGGAGGCTCTGTGGTTAAGGACTCTGGTACTTGCTTGCTTTTCTTGCCTCTTAGCCTCTGCTTGCTTAGTCCAGTTGGAAAAGCCTTGAGGGGAAATTACTCAGTGTAGAACCCATACTGGCTCTGAAAATCCTTTCCTTTGGTTAACTTGAGCTCAATTTATTGTCTCCTTGCTCTAGGGAGACTCTGGCGGCGCTCCGTCATCTTATTTAATGGGGCTCTTAGCCCCAGACCCAGAAAGTTCCCTGGGGAAAAATTGCATCGCAGCTCCCTGACTCACCTCAATATATCTTATTTTGCACCAAGATTCCGGCCCATTGAAGAAGCTGTTTTATCCTGCCTTTGCGATTGTGTTTATGAGAGAGTTAGGTTGATACAAGCTATTCATTCATAGGTAGAAACAGACATTTACTTTTCTTTTTCTTTTTTTTTTTGGTTGGTTGTGGGGCCTGAACTCTGGGTCTGGGCGCTGTCCCTCAGCTCTTCAGCTCAAGGCTAGCACTGTACCATTTGGGCCACAGCGCCACTTCCAGCTTTTTCTGCTTATGTGGTACTGAGGAATCGAACCCAGGGCCTCATGCTTGAGAGGCAAGCTCTCTACCACTGAGCCACCTTCCCAGCCCGACATTTACTTTTCTTAATTTCTGTATTGTGTGCCAGTACTGGGGCTTGAACTCAGGACCTTGTATTCTCCCTTAGATTTTTCATTCAAGGATGGTACTCTACCAGTGAGCTACAGGTCCACTTTTGTTTGGCTTTTTGCTGGTTAATTAGAGGTAAAAGTTTCACAGATTTTTCTACCCAGGCTGGCTTCAAACGATGATCCTCAGATCTCAACCTCCTGAGTAGTGTGAACCATTTTTAATTTTTAAAGAATGTTGCCAGAAATCTGGATCTTAAAAGGGGGAACCCTGTTCTCCTGTGCAAATGCAAAAGGCTTCTTCCATGTGCACGTGTCTTCCAGGCCTCACTGCTTTATTTGACATTTGCTCTCAAGCAGATCTGGAGACTTCTGACAATTTGGTCACACGTTCTGAAACTTTTCACCAGTCCCCGAGGACTTAACGTTCCTCAAACTGATCTCCAGGGACCAGAATTTTTTTTTTTTGGCTGCTTAGCAGCTGGTTTGGGGCTGTGTTAGCACTAGATGATTCTCCAGAGCACACAAGGGTTAGCCTTCACTGGCCCATTGGGCTAAACTATGGGTTCGTGTCATCCAGAATGCAACAAGGGAAAACGGCTCCCATAAATAACCCCTGTTAAAGTCAGGCGGTTACCATGCCTAAGGAGATGGTTTCCATAGGAAACAATAATTTTTTAAAAAACAGCATTATTTTTAAACTGGGAAGGAATGACACTTAGGTATCTGGATTTTAAAATAATTTAGAACAACAGAAGGAATGTTTAAATGTTAGGCTAGTTTGGATTTGCAAGTATTCCTTGTTTGCTGACCAAGTTGAGAAAGGATAGTTCCTCATGTCCTATAATACGTGCTTGAAAGAGGATTGAATCCAAGTATTTCTAGGTTAGGAACAGGAAATTCTGGCACCAAAGCCAACTATGTAGTATTGGTATATGGAGAGCTTTTTCTTCTTAAGTTGTTGAGGTTTCTTTCAGCAGATTGAAAATAACCAACTATCACAAAATTTCTCATGAGGCTTGACTTGGTTTTGATAAGGACACATGGCCCTTAGTGTGTGTTCTTCAATATCTTTGGCTTATTTTCCCACATGTATGGAGAAATTGCTCCCTACTTAAAGAAACTATCTAAAAACATCTACCATCTTTCCTGATTACAGTATCCTCCAGGCATTATAAGGAATACGGACATTGGGTTATACACAGTGGGAGAAGTATTTTTATTTTTATTTTTTGGGTCCAGTCATGGGCCTGAACTCTGGGCCTGCGCGCTGTCCCTCAGCTCTTCAGCTCAAGGCTAGCACTCTACCACTAGAGCCACAGCACCACTTCCGTTTTTTTTTTTCCTGCTTATGTGGTGCTGAGGAATCAAACCCAGCGCCTCTGGCATGCAAGGCAAGCGCTCTACCACTGAGCCACCTTCCCAGCCCTGAGAAGTATTTTTAGTATTTTATAAAGGAACTCATTTTACCCAGCACTTTCAGCATCTGGTGGAACACAGGAGCCCATGAGAGAAGCAGGGTGGCTGGCAGTAGGTGAGGTGTAGGCAAAGTGAGGTGTGGGGAAAGTTTGTCAAGTGGACCTTTTCTGGGTGAGGTGAGAGACTGAGTCACCTATTTCACGTCTGAAATGGACCACTCATGCCTTGTCTCCTCCAACTTTAAGGAGATAACAAAGTTTTGAATTTTACATAGTAGTTAACAATAAAAGATGAAAGCTCATCGTATCACCATGGGATAGAGCTGTGCTCAGAAATTCCTCCGGGTTGAATTCTGCTTGGCAAAAACAATGCCTCCCCTGGCAACTCATCTAGCCTGCAGAGTTCATGTCCGAAGGAAGATGGCTATTGGCCTCTAACGAAGTCACTATAATGAGCTTACTCTTGCCAGAGTAACTCTTGCCTGCTGTGGCATCTGAGCATGCCCAGTTCTGTCTGCTATTGTTAAGAAATTTCAGCATTCCAAATGAAATAGAAGACAAGATGAAGGGAACGAAAAGATGGAAGTGCCAGTGATGCATTGCTATTTATAGAGCGTGAAGAGTTGGGGAACACAAACAGGAGAAGGAAAAAAAATAAGTATTTCAATCATATAAGATTAAAAGGAAGGGGCTGGGAAGGTGGCTCAGTGGTAGAGTGCTTGCCTTACATGCATGAGGCCCTGGGTTCCATTCCTCAGCACCACCACATAAGCAGAAAAAGCCAGAAGTGGCGCTGTGGCTCAAGTGGTAGAGCACTAGCCTTGAGCTGAAGAGCTGAGGGACAGCACTCAGGCACAGAGTTCAGGCCCCACAACCGGCAAAATAATAATAATAATAATAAAAAGATTAAAAGGAATCCTCCCATTCTTGAAAGTGGAAATTTTGGAGGGCAGTACTAGGGTTTGATCTCAGGGCCTCATCCTGCTAGGCAAGTGCTTTGCTACTGAAATTCGCTTCACCTTTTTTTTGTGGTGGTTGTTTTTTAGATAGGATCTCATTTTTATGCCTCAGACTGCCTGGATTGCAGCGCTCCTGTTTTAGCTCCCCCAAATTGCCCAGCCATCAGTTAAGACAGACTTGTGAACTTTTATGCCTGACTGGCCTCAAACCTCAGTCTCCTATGCAAGCCTTCCCAAGTAGTTAGAATTACAGGCTTGAGTCACCAAGTGTCATCAAAGTGAAATTTTAGATCCCTACTTCCTTTGAAAAAAATCTTCTGGTTGACACAGGCAGGAGGGAACACTCAACCCCTCTCCCACAGAATTCATGGTGGTGCCAAGTCTACATGGGCCTAATTTTTATTACCAGCGTGCACCAGGCTCAGCAGAGATTTAATGTCTAAAGTCACTTTGTGTTCTCTGTAGTACTCAAAAAATTAACCTAAAATCAAGCAGTTTGTGTGATTGATCTCCAGTAAATGATGTAACTTTCTATCAGTGTCCACACCTTTGGAAAGTGTTTCTATTCTCAGCATCTTGGCTAAATCAAGGATTAAAAAAAGGATAAAAATAGTATCTACCTACTGGGATAATGTAAATACTAAATAGAGCATATTGCCTATACATGATGACATTCTTATAAATACACACACACACACACACACACACACACACGAATGAAGGAAGGAAAAGCTGAGTGTGGTAGTGGTCAAATGAGTCGCTTTCTTGCCACATTAGGGAGCTTTTCCAATAGCAAATGGAGTTGCTTCTGCCATCACCTTTGCTAGTACAGATGAGCTGCTATGCGATTCCATTGTCAGAGAAACCTCTTTCCTAATAAGCAAAGACTAGAGGCCGATTGACAGATTACACTAGGAGAGTTCCAGAGCAGCTCAGAATGTTGCCAAGGTACTCTTCTCAGGTTTCTAGGGTAACCGTCATTTCAACTTCCTGGGGTTTGTACTCAAGCTATTCCTGGCATGGTGATGACAATCTGCCTTTATACCTAATGGTTTCTAATTCTTTTCACCATGGATGGCATTCTTACCTACCATTGTTACTGAGCGTTCTTCCCGTAAACCCTTTTGAAAGCTGGCCTCCCCAGTCCTTCAAAGGCTCCAGAGGACAGCGTGACCTTCGAGTTTCCTGGTGTACCACCCTCCTGACAGACTTCCACGTGCTCTTCTCTGTGATGTAGACAAGTGTTATGTACCCTGTGCCTTTTAAAACCTTCCCCTTTATTGGTCTCTTTCAAAGTACCTGGTGGCTCTCCTCCCTTCTGAAGAATCCTTTGTCATCTTTATTTGCTTTCACCTTTCACCTTCTGCCCTTTACATACCAGCATCCCTCAAGGTTCTGTCCTGAGCTACATTTTTATTGCTCTATTTATTAATTTCCACTTGAATCTATCCACTTACATGCTTGTTAAAATAATGGGCACTGCATAAAAGTTTAATGAAAAAAATTGGCATACAATTCTGGACATCACATCCATTTTTGAATCTATATTTACGTGGATAGTTGCATCATGTTTATAACAATTGAATCATTTTGTACATGTGTGATAGCCTGCTTTCTAAAAATTCAATTACTTGGTCTGAATATGGCATTAGCCAGCCTTTTGTGACTATGGCAAAAATAACAGATGTAAACAACTTAACAGGAGAAAAGATTCAATTTGGCCCTGGCTTCAGAGCAGGGTCAGTTGGTTCCATCGCTCATGGGCCTCAGGGGAGGCAGAGTCATCATGGTGGGAAGCATAGGACTGACTAGAGCTGCTTACCTCATCGCAGCCAGGAAGCAGAGACATCCACAGAGGTGCCTGGTGGAAGGAAGACATAACAAAATATACCCTCAGCAACTGACCTCCCCCAACTAGGCCCACCACCGAAAGACTGTCACCTCTCAGTAATGACATAGAATCATAAATCTATCAATGAGTGGTCAATTGATCAGATCAGAACTTGTGTAAGCTGTCACTTCTTAATGATTGATTCCAAAAACTAGGGAACAAGATTTCAACACCCAAGCTTATTGTTTTGTTTTGCTTTTGGGGGGGAGGGCAGAAAGGGAGATAACTAAGCCATAACAAATATACTTACAGGTCAATTCAGGATTTCAACCAACATTTTAAGTATACCATGTATATTTATTTACTGGCATTGTTATCACAAACTTCTGCAAAGGGGGTGGCTTCAACAAGAAAAATATATTTTCTCACAAATTTAGAGGTTTGAAGTCTGAGATGAAGATTTCAATAGGGCGGGTTTCTTCTGGGATCTTTCCTGCCTTGTGCAATGGTTGTCTTCTTGTGTCCCACACGGCTTCCCCTGCGTGTGTCTGAGATAATGGACTAGGGTTGTCCTGCTTTAAAGGGGGTGTGTGTGTGTGTGTCTGTGTGTGTCTGTGTGTGTGTGTCCTCAGTCATGTTCTGAGGTCCTGAGTTAGAATGGCTGAATTTCATGGTTCTGAGGTACAATTCAGCCCATATATTTTCATAAATAATTCTTCACTCATGAATTCTTCATTCTTAATCATTGGAGCCAGCAAATTAAACATTAACATGATACTTGTCTGTTAGCTTCAGTTTGGAGGGTTTTTTTTTAAATCTCCTTGATGAATGATGAGTAGAGGTTCATGCTAGCTTTCCCCATGAAACTTTCCACTGGTTCCTGAGACATGAGCCCTGAGACATGCTTTTGTGACTATACTTAATATCAGAGACTGGTGCTCACCTGTGTGTGTGTGTGTGTGTGTGTGTGTGTGTGTATGTGTGTGAACTATAGTCTCTTCTAGACTATAGAATGGTCTATAGAATGTGCTCAGACTCGAATGGATGGATGGATGGATGAATAGAATTCACTAACGTGTCTCTAACTGACCTTAATACCCAAAGTTTTTTTTTTTTTTTTTTGAGGATCCGGTCGTGGGGCCTGAACTCTGGGCCTGGGCGCTGTCCCTCAGCTCTTCAGCTCAAGGCTAGTGTTCTATCACTTGAGCCACAGCGCCACTTCCGGCTTTTTACTTATGTGGTTCTGAGGAATTGAACCCAGGGCCTCGAGCATGCAAGGCAAGTGCTCTACCACTGAGCCACCTTCCCAGCCCCAATACCCAAAGTTTTAAAGTTCTAACCCTACCTTGTCCATGTCACTCAGCTACTTTGTCTATTTTATTTCTTCTAGGTTCTCTCCTTTTATTTTTTTCAGCCTAAAGATATTTTTTAAAGCGTTGCCACACATTCCCTGAACATCTGTGTTAATTTAGATAGCGAGATTTGTTTCACTGTTAAGAAACCAAAGCTAAGAAGGAATTTATATTACCCACTTTCTCTTTTACCAGGAAGATAATAAATATTTAGTGGGAAAGCAATGATTGAAATCAAGTATCAAAGCAAGTTTTTCTTTTGATGGTTTACACGTGGACAGGGCAGACTATCATGGAGGTCCAGCAGTATTCACACAGAGCTTAGCACCTCCTCCTGGTTATACTTCCCAGTAAATTAAATATGCATTTCTCTTTTCTGGGTCTTCATTCTCAGCTGTTCTTGATAATTCTCATGTTGTTCCTAAATTTCAACAATCAGCTCTGCTAATGTTACCATTCTGCATCTCTTTATATAGATACAGGCTTCTTTCATCAATGCAGAAAGAGGCAAAAAGGGACTTATTGATTATTGACTAGGAATTGAAAAAAACAAAAATCCCCTTATATTTGGTGGTTTCCATTGGATAGACTTTTACAAGACGACCTGATGTTTGAAGCCACTTTTACCCACTTCTAAACAAGTTAGAGTATAAAAATAAAAAGATTACTTTAAAAATATTAAAACAGGGGCTGGGAAGGTGGCTCAGTGGTAGAGTGCTTGCCTTGCATGCATGGGGCTCTGCGTTCGATTCCTCAGCACCACATAAGTAAAAAGAAAAAAAACAAAAAATATTAAAACAGTTCAGGAATACAAAAAATTCAATAATAAAAATATAATAATCTTCACTGTCCCTACCATATAGCTTAGGAGGTCAAATGTGATTTATTCAATTACAATTCCTAACCTTTTTTCCTTCATCCCCTCATCTTATAACAAATATCCTGAATTTTATGTTTAGTATCCTTGTAGATTTTTGAAAATTCCTATTTTGTATTCACTTAACCATAATTGTATAAAAGGTGTTATATATTTATATAACCTTAAACAAATTTCCCTATTCATTCAATGTACTTAAAACTCTTAGATTTATTTTTGTAGATTTAGTTTTTTTGTCTCACCCTTGTATAATATTCTACTGTAAGAATAATTCATCCACAATTTAGTCTCTTACAAGAAGACATATAGGCTGTCTTTAATTTTAATTTTTTTACCATTAATGACAATTAATGGTGTGTGATGGGTGTGATGTGTGCACCTGTAATCCCAGGAAGGCTGATATGAAGTTTCAGACCAGTCTGGCCTCATCTCACAGAAACCAACCAAACAGAAAACAAATTAAAAAAAAACAACATTGTTCCACGGACTGCTCTTGTCTATAGTATTAATTTTCTAGATGGAAGCAGTGTGTGAGAACTTGTTTGTGCTAACTTCTCACCAGCACTTGGCATTTATTTAACAGTGGGAACTTAGGGACTTGAGTTTGCTAGGATTACAGGAGTGTACCACCACTCTGGGTTTGGGCTGTGGTTTTCCATCATCATTGTTTATTACCAAAGGTTGTGCTAGTCAGTCATGAAGGGGGCTACCAAAATAATTGTCTTAGTTCAGGATTTGATAACAAAATTCCATAATCTAGTAGCTTAAGAAGTGAACATTTATTTCTTACAGTTTTGGAACCTAGGAATGCAAGATCACGCTGGCAGTCTATCCTGCTCCAGGTGAGGGATTCCTCCTTAGATGGCTCTTTTGTCAAGTTGGGAGAAAAGGAGAAAAGTAGATGGAGATAACTCATTTATATTCTTGTAAGGGCACTAACCCAGTCACAAGGGCTCCATCCTCATGACCTAATTAGTTCCCAGAGACCCCACATACAAATACTATTATATTGGGATTAGAGTTGCAAAATATAAATTTGGTGTGGGGAAGGTAACACAGTACTTAGTTTATAACACTCATCCTAATCCTAGACAGGTGAAATTCCATCTTCAAACATAGATATTCCAAGCCATATGATGTGCATGCAAAAAGGAATCTTAGCCAGTGATTTTATTTGAATGAACATATTGAATAAAAAGCATGATGCATTCATACTTTTTTGTTTTTGGTCATGGAGCTTGAACTGTGGGCCTGGGCGCTGTTCCTCAGCTCTTCAGCTCAAGGCTAGTGCTCTACCACTTGAGCCACAGTGCCACTTCCGGCTTTTTCTTATATACTAATGTGGTACTGAGGAATAGAACCCAGGGCCTCATGCATGCAAGGCAAGCGCTCTGCCACTGAGCCACTTTCCCAGGTGCATTCATACTTTTTTATATTAAAAGATGCTCAACAAACTTTCCTCTTCTGGGAGGATCTTGCTCGTATTGAGTTTGGTAGAAAAATGGTAATGAATAAGTCAGCAGTTTCCTTCCATGTTTCAATTTAACTACCATTCTCTACTTCTGAGCTGAAGAAGTTGTAATGCTGAGATTCAAGGCTGAGCTGGCCTTAGGCCTTCCCAACATCCAAACGGGAAGCCAGCGTGGTGCCTTCTCCCTCGGGGTGGGAGACTCAGAAGACTGAAAGCGGGGAACATGGACGAGCATCAGGAAGAGCCTCCTGGACAGAGGCAGGAAACCCATCCATGGGTGAAAATAGCCCTGTATTCAGTGGCTTCCCTGGTTTCCCATGCAACTGACTATGACCCCAAGACATTTATAAAAATCTGTCATGTGAATTCTACTGCAGACCATGACACTGCAGATAATTCTACCTTAGTAGTCCTTTCTCCACAAATGACCAGCAAAATATATGTCAGCTCTGTGTGTGTATGTGTGTGTGTGTGTACATGTGTGCATGCATTCTGATACTGGGACTTGAAGTCAGAGCCTGGGCACTGTCACTTAGCTTTTTCAAATCAAGGTTGGTACCATACCACTAGAGCCACAACTCTCCTTCCAGGGTTTTGGTGGTTAATTGGAGATAGGAGGCTCATAGACTTTCTTGCTTGAGCTGAGTTCAAACAAGGATCTTCATATCTCAGCCTCCTAGTAGCTAGAAATACAGCATGAGCTGCCAGTTGCCCAGCTGTCAGCTGCTTTTGGATTTGTGCAATAGGCAGAAAATGAGGTGAGTGCCACAAGCACTCAGCTCTGTCACTGAGAGATGGGATCCTGATGCTGACCCTGAGCATTCAGCATGCCCAAAGGGGCAACATTGTAGGGAAAGGTCCTTTAGCCTTTGAGTGAACACTACTATAGACCCATGTTACAAGGCTTACAGCAGATCCTGACATGCCCAAGCTGATCTGATGGCAAGTTAATTGTAAAAATCAGAGGCAGAATAACAGAATTAGCTTTCAGAAAGTAACTACGAATCAATTGAAAAGTATGGAAGGAACTGCGTGTCAGTGGCTCAGGTTTGTAATCCTAGCTACTCAGGAGGCTGAGATCTGAGGATTGCAGTTCAAAGCCAGCCCAGGCAGGAACATCTGTGAGACTCTTATCTCCAATAAACCACTAGAAAACTGGAAGTGGCACTCGCCTTCAGCTGAAGAGCACAGGGACAGCGCCCAAGCCCAGAATTCAAGCCCCACGACAGACAAAAAAGAAAAAAAAAGGCTAGAAGGTTTATTTTGGCTCACCATTTTGGAGGTTCAGTCTGCAAATGGTTGGCCTGGTCCTTGGGCCTGTGAATAGGCAGTAGTACTTCATGGCAGGAAGTATGTGGTAGACCAGGAAGGACAGAGGAAAAGGAAGGCGAGGTGAGCAGGAAAGGAAGGGAAAGGGAGATGGAGAGGGAGAGGTTTGTGCAACCTGTGACTTGCTTTTGAGCCAGTTGAATGTGCTCCTTTGATTAGAACCCAGGCTCCTCTTAGCAGATGCTCCCCACTGGGTTAGTGAAAGCCTTACAAGTGACCTGTAAGAACTGCAAGCACCTTCTTGGTGGTATGGATAGTCTCCAGTATCTAGTGGACACCCAGAAAGAAGCCAGGTGCTGTGGCATAGCTTCAAGGAAATGAATCGCCATTTACATGAGTGAGCACAAAAGCCAGCATTTCCTCAGGTGATGAGAACACCGTGTAGCCAATGCCTTGATGGCAGGTAGAAAGCCTTTATTTAGTAAGGACTCACTATGCACGGACCAGCTGATGACACAGTGACAGGCATTTCTGTCTTTCCAAAGTTTGTGATAATTTGCAGCAATGTATAACTAAATAGAGTTCTAGCACCTGATATGAACGATTTCCAACCGTTTCTGGATTTTTTTTTTTTTTGGTCGGTCATGGGGCTTGAACTCTGGGCCTGGGCACTGTCCTTCAGCTCTTCAGTTCAAGGCAAGCACTCTACCACTTGAGCCACAGCACCATTTCTGGTTTTCTGCGTGGTTTATTGTAGATAAGAGTCTCACTGACTTTCCTGCCCAGGCTGCCTTTGAACCGAGATCCTCAGATCTCAGCCTTCTGAGTAGCTAGGATTACAGGTGTGAGCCACCACCGCCCAGTTTCTGGAATTGTTTTATCCTATGTACCCTATGTCTTCAAGAGGTGGGTTGGCTGGAGTGTTTTAAATCACATTCCTGATTTGTATATTATTCACTTGTAAATGTTGGAGTCTAGATTCCTAACAGATGACGATTTCTTAAAAGCATAACTATGATGACAGAAAAGTTCAGTATCTTATCGGGGTGAGGTAGGCAGTATTGGAGTCTGAATTCAAGGCCTTGTACTTAGTAGATAGGTATTCTATCACTTGAGTCAGATCTCTAGCCCTTTTTGCTTTAGTTACTTTTTAAAGAGAGTCTTGCATGTATTTCCCTGGCCAGCCTCAAGAAAATGTTTTATTGTATTAACTTTATACCCAGAGAAAAGGTACTTGCCAGCTAAAGCATAGCAAAGCAGGACAGCTTTCCTTTAAACATTAGAGGCCTGCCAGTTGGATGTTTAATAATGCAACCATAAAGTACCTAATTGTCCCTGTAATATGCTTATCAGTCACACAATATTGTGAATAATTCAAAGCTAATTTTGATACTGTGTTTAAGAACCTATCTATTCCCCTAGGACCCTAAACTTGCTTTATAATAGACCTGCATATCCCATTTTAATTCCTATTACTTTTTCCTTACTACAGGAAGCTCTTCCCAATTGGTTTTATGTCCGTTTTATCTTTTGGCCAGCCAGTTTCCTCTCCCTTGGACACTGCACTGAGGTTTTTGCTTTGTGAGGGAAATGCTCAGAGGTATGGGTTCAGTGCCATTTTTGCCACCAAGGAGCGTCGTGATGTTTGGCAAGTAGTTTCTGTAGGCCGGGTCCTATAGTGTGTTGGTGAAATTGCACAAAGAACAACTGTGCCCAGCACCAAGCAGCAACCACTTCCCACCACCCCTTTTTTGGTTCCCACCTCCAACTACCCAGCACCAGAACACTCAGCACCTTGCCCGGCCCACTTTGCTCGCAAGGGATGTTGGGAATTGTAGTTTTAGGTCACAAAGCCGTTGTTTTCAGAGTAGGGCTATGAGAAGGAGAACTACATATCCCAGGGGGCTACGGAAGGAAAGCCAGCGCGGTAAACCGATCATCCCACCCCGCTGCCTTCTGCACGAATGCCCGACCCGCCATTCCCCCCAACTCCCGCCAGGGCGCCCACCCAGCGGAGAGCAGGAGTGCGCAGGCGCAGCAGGCTGGGCCGCCCACAGCTGTCAGGCCGCGTAGTGGGGGAGCGCGGGGAGCGCCCGCGGCTACCTGGACGGAGCGCAGCCACCCAGGAGGGGTCCTCCACGCCCTCCCTCCCCCGTCCACCCTCCCCCGTCCTCCATCCCTCTGTCCTCCCTCTCCACGCCCTCCTTCCCCACGTCCTCTCTCCCCGTCCTCCCTTCCTCCCCCATCCTCCCTCTCCATGCCCTCCTTCCCTCCTCCGTCCTCCCTCTCCATGCCCTCCTTCCCTCTCTGTCCTTCCTCTCCATGCCCTCCCTCCCTCCGCTGTCCTCCCTCCCTCCGTCCTCCCTCCCTCTCCATGCCCTCCTTCCCCACGTCCTCCCTCCCCGTCCTCCCTTCCTCCCCTGTCCTCCCTCTCCATGCCCTCCTTCCCTCCCCGTCCTCCCTCTCCATGCCCTCCTTCCCTCACCGTCCTCCCTCTCCATGCCCTCCTTCCCTCCCCGTCCTCCCTCTCCATGCCCTCCTTCCCTCCCCGTCCTCCCTCTCCATGCCCTCCTTCCCTCCCCGTCCTCTCTCTCCATGCCCTCCTTCCCTCCCCGTCCTCCCTCCCTCCCCCGTCCACCCTCTCCACGCCCTCCCGGCTGGGGCCGAGCCCCGGGTCCCCGTAGCCGGCCCCGTGTCTCCCGCCCTTCTTCCCGGGCGTCCGTGGAGCCCCTGCGTCTCCGCCGCGCGTCCTGCAGGGGAGGCAGGGGAGAGTAGAGGACCCTGCCCGGGTCACCTCCCGGCTCCTGCGGGCCGAGTGACCGTGGGCGTGCCTGGGGAACACACCGCACACCGGCGGGGAGGCCGGCAGGCGGATCGAGCCCACCGGAGCGTCCGTGCCCCAGCTGGGACGGGTGCCCCGGGGCTCGGGCCTCGGTGGGCCCCGGCCGCCAGCTGGAGGGCGGGGACCGTACAGAACCCCGACGAGGAGGAGCGGGAGGAGCGGGGCGGGGGAGGAGGTGAAGGAGGAATAACGGGAGGAGGAGGAGCAGCAGCAGGTGAACCAAAAGGAGAAGCAGCAGCCTGAGGAGCAGGAGGAAGAGGAGGAGGAGGAACAGCGGGAGGAGGAGCCGTGGGAGGAGCAACGGGAGGAGGAGGTGCCGGAGGCGGAGCAGTGGGAGGAGGAGGAGAGGCAGCCAGAGGAGGAGGGTGGAGCAGCAGGAGGGAGGAGCAGCAGGAGGGAGGAGCAGCAGCAGGTGGAGGAGGAGGAGCAGCCGTGGGAGGAGCAACGGGAGGAGGAGGTGCCGGAGGCGGAGCAGTGGGAGGAGGAGGAGAGGCAGCCAGAGGAGGAGAAGCAGCCAGAGGAGGAGGGTGGGGCAGCAGGAGGGAGGAGCAGCAGGAGGGAGGAGCAGGAGGAGAAGGAGGAGCAGTGGGAGGAGGGGCCGCAGTTGGGAGGCACAGCAGCAGAAGGAGCTGCAGGGGGAGGAACAGCAGTGAAAGGAGGAGCCGCGGCGGGAGGAGG
>NW_012267314.1:141584-192591 GCF_000151885.1 Dipodomys ordii | reverse complement strand
TGCGCCCCCCGCCCGCTGCCCTCGTGGATGCCTCCCGGCGGCGGGCCCATGACAGACTGCGAGTACAGCCAGATCAGCACCCACGGCTCTTCGCCCATGGAGTCGCCCCACTCCAAGAAGAGGATCGCCGCCCGCAGGAAATGGGAGGTGTTCCCGGGGAGGAACAAGTTCTTCTGCAACGGGCGGATCATGATGGCCCGGCAGACGGGCGTCTTCTACCTGACGCTCGTCCTCATCCTGGTCACCAGCGGGCTCTTCTTCGCCTTCGAGTAAGTGGCCGCCCACCTCCCCCCACCCCCGACGGCGCCCTCGCCGGCGCCTCCCGCCCCCTCCGGTGCTGGCGTTCTGCGTCCTTCTATCATGCCCGCCCGGCTGCCCAGGGTCCCGGGTGTGTGTGTGATCAGCAGCCCCTTCCCCTTCTCCCGGGAGGAGAGCGCGGAGGGCTGGGAACAGGGAAGGTGCGCCCGGCCTGGCAGCTCCACCGCTCGGACCTGGGAGGGGGGCGGAGGGGCAGGTGGGGCGCTCCCTCGGATGAGCCCGGGAGGCCCGCACATCAGCCCAGGTGCGGTCTTCTGCAGGGAGGGGGTGGGCCTGGAAGTCGGAGGGGGAGAGAGGGATAAACAGACTTGGACCCCCCACCCTGGGGAGATGTGGGGCCTCCGGTGGAGCTCAGCTAGAGGAGGCTCCTCCACTTCCAGGAACGAGGATCGGGAACCTCTGGCGATTCCAGGCTTGGGAGTGCAGGCTGCCCGGTGTGTTCTGGCTGGGTAGTTTCATTTTGTCATCACCCTCACTGAATTCAGCCTGGCCTCCTTGGCCTCTGCTTCACCACACTTTTGATTCTTCACTTTCGGAAAAAGTTTCATTGGAGAATGTCCCCATAGGCAAGTTGGGGGGGGGGAGAGGCGGGAGCCAGGCTTGGAGAAGGAGCCTGACGTGACTTCAGAAACAGGGCTTTGGGGCTTTTTTTTTTTTTTTAATCTGGAAAATAAAAAAGTTCATACGCATCTCCACCATCTTCTGGGAAATCAAAATGGTCAAGAGTAACTATCCTCCTACCAACTAAAGAAAGAACTTTTTATTTATTAATAGTCATTAGGGAAGGCACTTTTACCATCTTCCAAGTCAACTTCAATTGCTCTGTTTGGGCCTAACATTTGGGATGCAGCTGCTTATGTAACCTTTTATATTCTATGCCCAGTGAAAGTTAGGCTTTTTCCTCCCTCCAAACTTAAAAGCCATCTATAAGGAGTTTTTCCTTCAGCTTCTCAGGTCCTGGTTATGGCGAATGCTGTGCCTTCGGTTTCCACCTGCTATTGAGTGGGGTTAGTTCAAACCTTTTGTGTTTGTTTACTTTTGTCTCCAATAAGTCTTATTGATAGGCTTTGATTTTGTGCCTGGATTTTGCTCTTGGAAATAAAAGCTGTGTCAGTTAGAAATGAATGGTCTCTTGACAATGTGATACTTTTCACTCAAAGCCCTCTGACTCTATGAGGGAAGCATTTTTGTATGTGAACTGTGTTCTGATGACTGGTTTTTAACAGGATTCAGTTAGGGGAGGAGAGATCTGTGATGCAAGTTCCACTCCCAGACTTTCTCACACACAGCCCTACCCTACTCCATTTCTGTGTGTATGTGTGTTCTTGTCCCTGCAGACCTGTGGAGAGGGCCCCAGAGCTCCTGATGTGTCTACATTTCACAATAGAATAAACACTGCCTCTGGGCTGGTGATGCCCTATAGTTAACGGAGATGCTATCTCTTGTAGCCAAATCTTTGGTGAAGGTAGTTATCTGGATTCCTCTAGTTGGAGAAGATTCACTAAGTTCCTAATGTCAAAAACTTTTGGGAGGGTCCAGATTGGCATTTGTTTTCTCTTTTCAGTGATTTTTTAGAGTTGACAATTGGTTGATTTTTTTCCAGTCTTTTTTACAGAGCTTTAGCCACAAGTGTATTATGTGTATGATGATAACCATTTCATTTTCTTATACATATATACCCCCAAATCCTTGCTGTATGGTTGGGGACAAATTCAGATATTACTTAGTATGTTTTATTTCTATTTCAAACATAGCTGCTAACCAAACCATCCTAAATTTGTTTTTGTTTCTTGATGTCTGCATGCTTTTTTCAAGAGCTCCTCCAGGTTCTCACTTGTATGTTGTTACAGATTTTTCTGTGTCAATGTTGTCTTAACTGATGGAGGTAGGAACACACATTGTGTTGGGATTTTATTAGCTACTATTTGCAGCATTTTTATGTCAGTTCTGTGGGAATCAGAGAGAGAAAGAGAGAGAGAGAATGTGTGTGTGTGTGTGTGTGTGTGTGTGTGTGTGTGTGTGTGGTCGGTCTTTATGAGGGTAACTTTAATTTGGAATTTTAAGGAAACTGGAGGCCCATACTAGCATGTTTGTTGGAGAAAAATGATAGGTTCATCCAAACTACAAATTATTAGTTTGTTTAGACTGTTTGTCATGGAATTCCATTGTTTTGAGTATTGCCATTGTTTTTAAGTTCTTTATTCATTAGTAATGACAGAATGAAATCAAATAGCTTTGCCCGAATTAATTTGCTAGAGACTCAAAATGGCACAGGTGTGGTTGAAATACCAACAGTTAATCATTAAATGAGTACCTGAGGAAATGCCAGTATGGCCTGCTCTCTCCCTGCCTACCTTTCTCCTGAACTTCCTTTAGATATTTATTGAATATATACTGTGAGTGCCCTATTTTGAGTGTTTGACTGCATGTCCCAGTAGCTTTGCATGTTAGTAGATACATTAGTCAAATGGTCAAATACCTGAGAAAAGCAACTTAATGGAAGACAGATCTGTTTTGGTTCATGGTTTCAATCTATGATATGAGGTTGGCTTCTCTCAAAGCTGTTAGGCCCGAGGTGCGGAAGGACACCGTACTGGCAGGTGCATGTGTTAGAGGAGCCTGCGTATTTCATGGCAGCCAGGAAGTAGCCAGGAGACAGAAGACGACATAGCTTTCCAGACCAAGGCTCCAGTGACCTTCTTCCACCAACTAGACTCCCACTTCCTAGTTGCCACCATCTCCCAGAAGAAGTACCTTCATATTATGACTTCACGTATGGATTAATCCATTCATTAGATTAGAGTCCTCATGATTCAGTCAGTTTCCAGAAGCTGTTTCTATCAGCTGGCAAACAAGTGTTTGGGGTTTTTTTATATCCAAACTCTAAATGTAGAAATTATCAGACATTAGAATAGGTGATTCCCCAGACAGTTACACCAAGAAAGAAGGGAATAAGGAAATAAAAATGGAAAACCATAGCAGAACTTTACTTCTAGACTTTCCTTATCCGTGCCACTTCTGGCAACCCGCTTCTCATTCTAGACCTTGAGCACATGAGTAGGGAAGTTTGTCTCAGAGAAATGAACTCAGCAACAGGTATTGGTACTTTCCTTAAGTCCTATTGAAAAGCAGCATAGAAATGATTATCCCACGTGGAAGATGAGGGGAGGGCTTGGCGAGCGTGCCTGCCATGTGGATTGCATCACTAATTATGGGAAGTTTCTGACCACAAAACCAGAACTCTTCCCACCAGGAAAACTGCCCTCCTCCAAGGGCTGAGCATGGTTGAAGGCAGAAAAGGCTTTCAGAAGGGCAGATCCTAAGATTTTTAGCAGCATTGTGACCCCGAACAACTGATTTATCTTGTGAAAGCCTCAGTTTTCGCAACTCTATACCGTGTCATTCAGAGCATCTGTCTTTAAATACTATAAATGGGAAAAGTATATTTACTACACTATCCAGTACAGAACAAAACACTGTTTGATCAACAGCCCATATTATTAGAGTATACCTAGGAATTAACCTGGCCGGCACTCTGGTCATCCTTTTCTGAGAGCTTTTTTAGAAAAGGCACGTGGAGGCTAGTAAATGTAACATTGACAGCCCTGGGGAAAAAAAATGTGGGACTGTGCAGTCTCATTAGAACTGTAACCTTTGTAAGAGTCCCAAGAGCCTGTGGGAGCAGCGCCCCCACTCCAGCCCCTATAGACGGAGAGTCCTACATGGATGCCTGGGGACCCGCCCTGATCCACACCCTGATTTCAGCTCCATTTTTGGAGCCACCACTCCAGGGCTGTGAAGAAATAAAAAACTATCAGCAGCAAGGCTTCTCTAAGCAGGTCAAAGACTGCTTATCTCCGGGCTGCTTTTATTCAGCATATGCAGTCCTGATGAAAAGTGACAGCGTTTCATGGCTGATTTAAGAGGGGAAGGAGGGAAGTTGGCCAGTGCTGTTGAGACATCACATTGCTCCTTGTCACTGAGAGAAGGAAGGCTTCAGTGCCATCATCCCCAGGCACCAGCCCTGGAATTTGAACAGATCTCTCTGTGTCTGTCTCTGTCTTTCTCCTCTCCCCCTTTGTCCCAGTGTCTCTCTGTCTCTGTTTCTGCCTTTCTTTCACTCCCTCTCATACACACAGCACACACCTGTATCCTATTTTTGTTTATACATTGGAAATTCAAAAGGTTTTGCTTGATATATTGATACTTCATAGCCATTTGATCACTGGCAGAAAGATGGCTGACCTGGGAGGCCACCCAAGTTAGTGTTTCAGGAACCTCCTGTGAGGGAGGGGGGAGACCTGTGTCTCCCAGTTCTGTGTGGTCACTTCAGATAGTTTGAAGGTGTAATGAACATCCAAATAGCTGAAAATTGGGGAACATTCTCAGATTTCCCTTCTCTGTAGTTCTACTGATATTTTAAAAAAAATTTGTCTTCTTTCTCTCTTTTCATATTTTCTTTCCCTTCTTCTACGCCTCTCTCCTTTTTCTAAATGTGTTAATCTCCTCTGAAATAAATGCACAGTCATTGGGAGTCAACAAACTAGGGTCATGTTTATCTTAAAGAAGGAACTTGAGGCCAGTCCTGGCAAGTGAAAGTAGTATTTCCTGTACTAAGTTTCTGCCATAGATCAGATAATTTTTATTTCCTTTCTATGGCATCATTTTTACATCTCATGTCTGTGATGGAAGGGACTGCCCTTGTAATACAGAAGGACTTGTCTGTGTCCGATAGTTTTCTGTCTCTATAACAACATACCTGAGATCATTAACTTATGAAAAGGAGTGTTTTCATGGTTTTAGAGGTTCTAGCCAATGAAATCTGGTGCACCCATTCACTTTAGGCTGCTTGTGGCGGTGCCAGATGGTGCCAGATGGCAGAAGAAGGAGCTAGGGCTCCACTATTACCTTCCAAGGCACATGCTCTATCCCCTAAAGACCTCCATTAGGCCCACCTACTTAATGTCCACCATTCTCAACGGCTCAGCCCTCCAGCATCCAATAACTATCTCCTGGAACTTGAGGTGCCATTCTAGCAATGTCTGTCCTAGATGGGGTAAGCCTTATTATCTAGGAGAAAGTGCTGCCCTGATAACATGCAAAGACACCATTCTTTCTCAACCTTCCGTGCAGAACTGTGTCTTCCTTTCCATGGTTTCAGACAATATCTACTTGATGTCGACAGAGATGGTGGTAGATAACGCTTAGGACCTTGCCTGGCAACACAGAGGATGGAATCAGGGCGGGGGTGGGGGGGTGGGGGTGGAGAGTGTCCACCAGACACTCAGGTACCTTCTCTTGCCATGGTGCACGGACTCACCCTTTGTGCGTGTTGTGTATGCATGTGTAAGGTGCATGTGCCTGGGAGGGCAGGGACTGCCTTACAGAATTACCTGCTATACAGCAGACTTGGACTAAAGATTTGCTGTTTAAGGAAGGCATTGTCATACTGACACACAGCGTTTATAATTATGTCTTGCAGAATACAGTTGCCTTGGTAACTCTGATTATTTGATATAACTCTTCTGGACTCAGAATTGAGAGGCATCCCTTTTCCAGAGATTTTTTTTTCATTACTTAGCAAATTGGTGGTAAGGTTTTGATAGTTACTTGGTTGAGACTACTTTCTAATATTTCCTTATTTTTTTTACCTAAATGCTTTAGGCAAATAAAGCTGGTGATATACACACACACGTGTGTGTGTGTGTGTGTGTGTGTGTGTGTGTATGTGTGTATATATAATTGAACAACCACCAGCACCTAGGATCATTGCTTGTTTGATAGTTTTTTGGCATTGAACACAAAGGTTTATCAAATAAAGCTCTCGAGGATCTTATTGACCCACCTGTGTTTTATGCCTCCTCTCTCAGATAGTGAGAAATGATATCATATTATATAGAAACTTGCTTCTAAAAATAGTATAGTAATGGTTAATTATTTAATGGGTCATATCTGCATATCCTAGAGGTTTTTTCTTTTGCTGTACAATGTTGCACATAATTTATTCATGACTGAATTATTATGTCTTAGCAAGAGAATTTAAATTAAGGATTTCAAGGAAAGTGCTTCATTCTTTTGCAGCTGAGGTTTTCAGGAAAGCCCAAACAGAGTTGATCAATAGTATTATAATGAGCTGCATCCATGATTTGGGAATCTGATCAATGTGTGTTGCTTCAGGTAAGGATTAGGGATGCTCTTGATGCTTTTGGTTAGCTTTTCTCTAAATATTAAGATTGGCCCAAGTTCACACTTACTTTTTATAAACTGAATGATGTTCTAACGTTTCAATTTTCACCTTTTAAAAATATACTAGCTTATATAGAAGCTTATAACACATGTGTAATCTTTGAGGTAAAATACTGTAAAGAACACCATAAAATTACCAAGTTTAAGAACAATATCAGGGACTGGGAAGGTGGCTCAGTGGTAGAATGCTTGCCTTGTATGCATGAGGCCCTGCGTTTGATTCCTTAGTACCACATAAGCAGAAAAAGTCGAAGTCATGCTGTGGCTCAAGTGGTAGAGCGCTAGCCTTGAGCTGAAGAGCTGAGGGACAGCGCCCAGGCCCAGAGTTCAGGCCCCACAACCGATCAAAAAACCCCCAACATATCAGTAATAGTTTCTGTTGTTTTTATTTGTAGGGTATCTTGAGAGTTTTTAACTCATGCACATTGTATAATGTTCAAATCAAGGTGAACATTATGTATCTCCTCCAACCGCCATCATTTCTTTGTGATGACAACATTTGAAATCCTTTCTTGTAGTTTTTTTGAAGTATTACCAGTGCTGTCGAATGTCCTAATACAGGCTGCGGCCCAGTGTCCACTCCCTTCCCTCCCCGAGGACATCCCAACCTGAGCTTCCTTCCCTGTCAGCACAGGCCTTTTTTTGTGTCCTCACAAGTGTTTTGCATGTATACATTCCCAGACATTAGCCCGGTGCCAGTGGCTCATGCCTGTAATCCTAGCTACTCAGGAGGTTGAGATCTGAGGATCATATTTCAAAGCCAGCCCTGGCAGGAAAGTCATGAGACTCTTATCTCCAATAAACCACTAGAAAACCAGATGTGGTACTGTGGCTCAAGCAGTATAGTGCTTGACTTGAGCTATAGAGCTGAGGGATAGCGCCCAAGCCCAGAGTTCAAGCCCCACAACCGACTAAAACAAAAACAAACATTCCCAGACATTAAGTTGTTTAGTTTATTTTTCCTCATAAATATAGGATCAGGCTATATGTATATCGTGTTTTTTTCTGAAATGACAACATGATTTTGTACATGCATTTTATATAAAATAGCATCCCATTGAATACCTTTAGTTGTGAAGATAATACAACTTGTCAGTTTGAGATGATTTTAGGCCTTGAGAGGAACTGCAAGAATAATCCAGAAGCCAGGTGCTGGTGGCTCACAGCTGTAATCCTAGTTACTCAGAAGACTGAGATCTGAGGATCATGGTTGGAAGCCAGCCCAGGCAGGAAAGGCTGTGAGACTCTTACCTCCAGTTAACACTAGAAAACCAGAAGTGGAGTTGTGGCGTAAAGTGGTAGCATGCTAGCCTTGAGTGAAAAAGCTCAGAGACAGCACCCAACCCCATGACTGTTAAAAACAAAAAAGAAGAATAATTCAGAGAACTCTGGTAGACTCGTCAGGTAAATCTATTACTTGCTGATTTTGTTGTTGTTGTAGTTATTCTTGCTCTGTCTTTCTCTCAATCTTATTCCTCAAGGATTTTCTCCAAATCACCAAAGAGTAAAGTATGGACATCCTATTCTTCATGTCCTGTACTTCAGCATGTAATTCTCTTACATCAGTACAGGCATCATATCAATTTTAGGAAAGAACAGGATATAACAATCCATGTTCAAATTGGGTTTAAGTTTATCATGGTTTTTAAAATGTATTTATTTATTTATTTATTTATTTTGGGTCCGGTCGTGGGGCCTGAACTCTGGGCCTGGGCGCTGTCCCTCAGCTCTTCAGCTCAAGGCTAGCGCTCTACCACTTGAGCCACAGCGCCACTTCAGGCTTTTTTTTTCTTTTTGCTTATGTGGTGCTGAGGAATGGAACCCAGGGCCTCAGGCATGCAAGGCAAGCGCTCTACCACTGAGCCACCTTCCCAGCCCCTAAAATTTATTTTTATTTTGGTACTGGGATTTGAATTCAGGGCCTTGCTCTCCCATTTGAACCATCCCTTTTCCAGATCTTTTTGCTTTTATTTTTTCACATAGCATCTCACTGTTGTCTGGGGCTGGCCATAGACTGTGAGTCTCTTACCCTTCAGCCCCTCTGCTTCAAGAATAGCTGGGAGTACAGCCATCCACCACCGTGCTTGCTATCCCTCTCTTCCCTTTTTATCTTGTGTCACTGGGGATTGAACCCAGGGCTTTCTAAGCAAGCATTGTGCTTTTTGAGCCACCCCCCCAGCCTTGGGTATTTTGGTTTTTGTTTATCTAATATGTATTTGTTTTTCTTTCCCCGCTCTGCATTCTTTTAGATAAATTACTTATTTTTGGTATTTCATTTTATCTTTGTAAAAAATAATAGCTCGTGCTTCTTCATGCTATTTTTAGTAACAACTTAAGAGATCACAGTGTGCAAGTAGAATCTATTATAATCTACTTCCAAATGTGGTATTGTCTTAAAAATAGTATACAAGAACTTCCAATTACGGTAATTTACTTCAGGAATAATATACAGGAACTTTCAAACATGAAATTATGTTATAAAAATACTGTACAGGAAACTTTAAACATTATACTTCCTTTGTTCTTCCCACCTATTATACTCTGTCTTATATTTCATATCTCTACAGCTGGTAATGTTATTTATTTATTTATTCATTCATCCATGCATTTATTTGGGCCAGTCCTGGAGTTTGAACTCAAGGCCTGGGTGCTGTCCCTGAGCTTTTTTGCTCAAGGCTAGTGCTCTACCACTTGAGCCACAGATTATTTCTGGCCTTTTGGTGGTTAATTGGGGATAAGAGTCTCATGGAGCAGGGCACTGGTGGCTCGTGCCTGTAATCCTAGCTACTCAGGAGGCTGAGATCTGAGAATCACGGTTCAAAGCCAGCCCAGGCAGGAAAGTCCGTGAGACTCTTATCTCTAATAAACCACTAGAAAACTGGAAGTGGTGCTGTGGCTCAAGCGGTAGAGTGCTCGCCTTGAGCTGCAGAGCGCAAGGACATATATAAAATATATAATTTTCTTTGCATTTAAGAAACCTTTATTCTGTATTGAACTGGTATTTCTAACCAGCCTGAATAAAGGCATACTTTTCAAATAGTCTTTGATCAGAGCAAAGGTGACAGAAAAGGATGGAAGAATTCAAGGGCTATCTCTGTGGCCATGTGGACACAGAACACAGGGCGAGTATGGACCCCAGCGAACAGATTTCACAAAATCTGTCCGGTGACAAGCGAGCTGACCTCTTTCCATCCAGGAAAGAGCTCATTGTTCACAAAGGGGCCTTTGCACAGAGCTGAGTGTGAGACCCCTTATTTTTGGACACTCTTCAAAATTAATAAACGTCTAAATACTCAAAGGGGACAAGTCAGAAAACACACACAACAGAAACCAAGACCCTGCCAAAACAAGAGCATGATATGTCTGTGATGTTCACGCATACAAAAATTATTAATTTTCTTGTGGTTAGTTCCTAAAAGGTTTGAGTTGAGTGGGTATAACAGGGGCTCAATTATGAGTAGAATCAAAACATGTTTATTTAAAAGGGATTTTATATATAACTTCATGTATTTTCAACTTAAAATACTTTTTTCCCTTTTTTTCTCCACATTTTTTTTTTTTTTTTGGTTGGTCGTGGGGCTTGAACTCTGGGTCTGGGCGCTGTCCCTCAGTTCTTCAGCTCAAGGTGAGTGCTCTACCACTTGAGTCACAGTGCCACTTCCAGTTTTCTAGTGGGTTATTGGAGATAAGAGTCTCAAGGACTTTCCTTGCCCGGGCTGGCTTTGAACCATGATCCTCAGATCTCAGCCTCCTGAATAGCTAGGATTACAGGTGTGAGCCACTGGCACCCGGCTTCCCCATTTTTTTTAAATAAGTTTTTTTTTTTATTGTGAAAATACTCTACAGAAGGGTTGAAGTTACATGAGTAAGGTAATGATTACATTTCTTATCAAGCATTGTTGCCTTCTCCTTTGTTTTTCCCCTACCATCTCTTCCCTCCCACCTCCACAACTATACTCTCCTCTTTCCCCCCATAAATTTTAAAGTTCATTTTTCAACATAGTGTCTTGTACATCTCATTGTTGCAATGGGTCAACCTGTATCCCTATTTAAACATTTTGTCTTTTCCCTTCCCCTCCCCAAATTATACTGACATCAAATACAGTGAAAACAGGGGTTATGCCATGGGGGAGGGACATATAAAACAACAACAAAAAATCACATGGTACCTTATAAGTATGTTAGAAACAATAGCAAGAAAGAAAAAAAAACACTTGTGGCCCTATCTTGGGGTTCATTTCGCTTAACTTCATCTTATATGGTCATATGTACATAGCTTTTGACCTTTTCTACTTGTTCCGGACATATACTAGTTATTGCAATAAGGGAAACCATGGGACTTATGTTTCTTTTCTCCACATTTCTTATATGCAGGTCTACTAGTGACAGGTCTTAGGTTTTGCCATTCTGGTCATGTTTATTTTGTCTTCATTTTAAGGAATGTTTTCAGCTAGACGTGGTGGGCCAGGCCTGTAATACCAGCACAGGGGAGGCAGAGGTAGGATTCTGAATTTGAGATCAGCCTGAGTTACATGGTAAGATTCTGTCTTATCAATCAAAAATGATTACTTTCACTAGATATAGACTTCTATGCTGACAGTATTTTTCCCTGATTAGATTAGCTCTTATTCTTTCTGCATTTTCTCAAATGATATAATACATGTTTCTCAAACTATTATATCACTGTCTTTTGTTTTCAGCAGCTCAAACAAGCTTTCTCTATTTATCCAGCTTGAAGTTTGCTTAAGTCCTTGGATCTGTAGGTTAATACCTTTCATCAATTTTGGAATTTTTTCAATTATTTCTACAAATATTTCTCTATTCCCTTCTGTTTCCCTATTATTTATATGTGATGCTATTTTATATAATTCCGTATATCTTAGACTTTAGATTCTATTTCTTCTACCCTTTTTTCTCTTTGTGTTTCAGTTTGGGTGTTTGCCTATTGTTCTAGCTTTAAGTTTGCTGACTCTGTCTTAAGCCATTTTTGTTATCTTGTTTTTTATATTAAGCACTTCCACAGTAAATATTTTTAGTAGTGTGTTTATAGTTTCTAGGCTTCTGCTGAAGTTCTTCATGTGTTCATGCTCATATTTTCTATTCAGTTCTTAACATTTCTTATTCTTATTTTAAGCCCTTTCCTAGTAATTCAATTATCTGATCATCTCTGGGCCTGCTTCTTTTGGCTATTTCTTCTCTTGACTATGGTTTATGTTTTCTTCCTTCTTTGCATGCCTAATTATTTTTTATTGCACACCAGATATTGTATACAAAAAAGTTATATAAACTTCAGTTGCTTAGATTTTCCCCAACACCCAGGTCACTAGTGTATGGGCTGATTCTCAAATTTCTACAAGTATCTAAAATGCTTGCAATCAGAAGTTTTTTGGATTGATTTTGCTTTTTCTAATTTTTGAGGTTTTCACATATGTGTGGGTGAATAGGTTTTCACACATATATCTATATATTCACATATACATGTGTGTATATAAATGCATATATATGGACCTCTTTTTTCACATCAGGTCAAATTTAAATACAAACTTGATTTATGTTTTATATGTATCTTATATCTGCAGCTTGAAGCTATTTTTGTGTAACAGTTTTTACATTGTTACTGTTACCTATCTTGTGAGGTCATATGTGGAATTTTCCACTTGTGGCATCCTTTTGCCTTTTGGTAAGTTTTGGATTTTGGAATTTTTATAATTTTGAATTTTGAATTTCAACCTATATTTGAAACGGTTAGGGAAAAATCTGCTAAGAGTCACTGTATCGGTGACCTGAAAATCTTTGAGGGCAGAATCAGGGCTCTTCCTTTGGTATGATTTGGGAACTGAGCTCTGGCTGAGGTCAAGATTTCTTTCTGCTCCCTAACCCAGAACTAGCTTGCTGATAAAGCTGAACATCTCTGTGCAGATGTGTAGATGAATTCTCGCTGCTTTTTGGACATCTTCTCTACTGTTCTCCCTGTCCTGCCCCAGCCTTTAGAAGACCAAGGCAGTAGCCCGGAGAAAGCCTGGAGTGCCGCAGAATGCCATTCCCAGTGTTTACGCTCTGACCCTTTTCTACTTCAGTGTTGAGGTGGGTACCATAGCCTAGGCAGCTGGATTTCAGCTCTGCAGCTCTGCTTTTCTCTCCCGGCCATGGGCACGCACCTGCCCTGTGTTTGGCGAAGACTGATGAGAAGGAGCTGGTGGGTGGCGCAGGTTAGCTCTGTGGTGAGGCTGCTCCGGGTTCTAAGGATGCTGATGTCCACATGCGGCCACCGATGTTGGTTAAAATATTCTCTGGTTTCTCCTTCTGTCCTGCCCTTCTCGTGCTTTGCTAGGACGGAAGCAGCTGGTGGCCTTCTTTTTCCCTTTGGGGACAGACTTGCCACATTTAGGCTTCTTTACATTCTCGGCTTCCTGGAAGATGGTAAAAATTGTGCTTTTGTAGCTAATCCATCTGGTTCTCATTGTTAGTGTGGGAATTGTTGCTCCCACTACAAGCATCTTCTGAATTTTTAAAAACTTAATATTACGTTTCTCAGATTCCCTTATGTGTTGTTTTTTACATACATAAAATTCATTTTTATGTCAGAATATTTGGTTTATGTAAGTATGCCCTATTTGTTCTTCACATTCTTTTAAACTTTTCTCTCACTGATTCTTGGCACTTGCTGGCATTTTATAGGGAGAACAGAATATACAAGACTGCTACTTCATAGATTTTGGTCCTTTTTAAATGACCCTGACATCCTGATTCAAATGCGTAGGCCTAGATCCCAGAGATATAATTTGGAATGGGATTCAGTGTTTTCTTTTTTTCCTTTTCCTTTCTTTCTTTTTGATCCCGGGGTTTGAAGTCAGTGACAGGCAGGCAGTCGCTCTGCCACTTAAGCCATGTCCCAGTCCTTTTTGCTTCACTTACTTCTTTGATAAGGTCTTATGTTTATGCCCTGCCTGGTCTTGGGTTGAGATCATCTTATCTGTAGCCTCCCATGCAGTTGGGACATGCTCATATAAGCATTGCCTGGTTTACTTGTTGAGATGGGGGTCTCACTTAGCTTTTTGCTGAGGCTGACAATGAACCTTCATCCTCCAGTTCTCTTATCTCCTAAGTAGCTGGGATTGTAGTCATGAGCTCCTGTACTTGACTTTCAATGGTTCTCATGTGGTGATAAAATGAATTAATGATTGAGGTGATGCATCAGTTGAGATTATACTTAATTCAGAGTAAGGATGACAGAAATATTCGGTGTCACAAATCTTCATCGTCTCCTTAAATCTATTATTTCTTTGATTTTTCTCTTTAAAGAAGCTTGGGTGCTTCTCTCTCAGATACTTTGAGTTTTGAGGGCCTCCTTTGATCTTATACCTGACTTAATGTGTAGCGTGGCTTAGCAGCTCTGCCTGTATGGCTTTTGTGGGCTGCCTCAGAAAAGGCTGATTGAACGTGGCCGTCGGTTTGACTCTCAGCTCCTGCTCCTCTGCACAGTGGGACCCAGATAGGAGAGCAAGGTGACTGTCAGCCCTGCCTGTGTGCTGTTTTCCTTGATACGGACTCCATTCCTTCAGACTGGACAAATGATACTAACCTGAATTCAGGACTACCCCCCCCCACCTCCTTGGCCCTTCATACCATAGGCTTTCTTATTCTTCTCTAGAGATTCTCCTAGTAGGCTTGCTTTCAACTCTAATGGGCCCTTCTATCTGTTTGTTTTAGAGCAATTTAGGCTCATCTAAACACTCCGATGAAAAACAGGAATTTATATAATGCTATCCATACATCCTCAAATTGGATTTTTTAAAATTTTTCATTGTAAAGATACTATACAGAGGGTTACAGTTACATGAGCAAGGTAATGAGTACACTTCCTATTGGGCATTGTTAACCCCTCCATTGTTTTCCCCCTACCATCCCTTCCCTCCCTACTTTCCCCGAGGTTCTTTTTTTTTTTTTAATTGTGATTAAATGAGTACATAATTCCCTAATTTCACAGTATTGTGGAATAATGATGCTCATTTAAAGTCACAAGTTCATTCTAACTTTCCTGGGGCAAATTGTCTATCACGATCTATAATATATAACAGTGTACACATATACACCATACATGTGATCAGCAGCATGGGGATATTTAGTAGTGGTTTGACCATATGAGTGGAAGTTCTTTGTTTCTTAAGTCCTGTTAATTTTGTCATATTACCTAACATTTTGGATTTAATATCCACTTATCAGGGAGACAATGTACCTTTTGTCTCTTTGCTCTTGGCTTACCTCGCTCAACATGATTTCTTCTAGCTCCATCAATTTCCCTGCAAATGCCATTATTTTGTCATTTCTAATGGCTGCATAATATTCCATTGTGTATAGATACCACAGTTTTTGGATCCATTCATCTGTCGTGGGGCATCTGGGTTGTTTCCATATCCTAGCTATTGTGAACAGTGCTGCAATAAACATGGAGGTGCACGTGTCCTTGTATATTGGTTCCTGTTGTTCAGGGTAGATGCCTAGAAGTGGTATGACTGGGTCATAAGGAAGGTCAATCTTTAGCTTTCTAAGGACCCTCCAGACTGCTTTCCAAAGTGGTTGTATAAGTGTACATTCCCACCAGCAGTGTAATAGGGTTCCTCTTTCTCCACATCCCCTCCAGCATTTGTCCTTGGCTGATTTGTGGATGTGGGACATTCTGACTGGGGTAAGGTGGTATCTCAGGGTTGTCTTTATTTGCATTTCCTTCACCACCAGGGATGATGAACATTTCCTCGTGTGTTTCTTTGCCATTTTTATCAAATTGGATTTTTTAAGGTGCTGACTTCAAACAAAATCCATAGGAACTGGTGTTGCCCTGAGCTCTGTGAGAATGGGCACCCGCGGAGGGGGGCGGCAGGGTGGCCCATGGCTGAGGCCGGAGGCGCCCGTCTGAGAATGGGCGCCCGCCGAGGGGGGCGGCAGGGTGGCCCATGGCTGAGGCCGGAGGCGCCCGTCCTCTGGGGCTGCTGTGCTTTGCCCTGAGATAGTCTTATCAGTCCTGGGCGGCGGACTGACTCCTTGGACAGAAGTTTAGCTGTGCACGTCCACTCTCTTGCAGTGGTTTCCATATGCCTCTCCTGTGCTTACACCAGCAGCTCATTGGAACAGTGGATTTGAGGCATTAGTAATACTAGCTGATCGCCTGTCTTTGTGCTAATTAGAGATATAAAGTCAACTCCCCCATCATTGTGTTCCTCGCCATTTCTGTCAGCATCCAGTGTCCTTTTTGTTAGTTTTCATCTTTCCCTTTCTCAGAGTGAGCCACTATGACTGCTTTCTCTTCTTTGGAAGTTTTTTACTTCCTGTTGAGCTTCTAGGATGTTCTTCACCGCTTACCTTTCGTTAGTTCTTCTGCTGGGTGATATGTGCTCACCCCTTCTTCCCACAGATTAGCCTTGTTCATCCTCCTGCCTGTCCCACTTTCCCAGATAAGTGTGTGTTGCCGTGCGGTGACTCTGCCCTGTCCTATGTGGCTCCCATGCCTCTTTCCTCTGCACACAGCACGCACCTGCACCTTCTGCTCTAATGTCTCCTAGCTCCTCTGACTCCCAGCAGCAATGTGGTTAAAGCTCTGGAAGCCCAGCGGTCCCCTTTGTTTTGGAATTCCCCCCTGCCCTGCTGCAGTGCTCTTGGTGACAGCGTTTCCAGTCCCCAGATGTGTTCTGGACCTGTTCTCACTCGTTCCCCATCCCCTGCCCGCCAGTTCTTCACCACACGCCTCCGGGCTGCATTCTTCCTCCGTCTCCGAACCTCAAGTGCTGACTTTTAGAACATTTTCCTGCTTGCTTTGACATCTCCTGTACAAAAGCAGATCTGAATTCCCCTCCTTTTGAATACGCTGCAGCCAATGGGGAAGACTACAGCAGTGGCAAAGATGATGGTGGATGATATCTGAAGTTAGCTTAGGACTCATGATAAATCCTCCCCCTTCCCACTGGGGGGGAGGAGAGAGAGAGAGAGGGAGAGGGAGAGAGGGAGAGAATGAGCTCTGAGCTGCTATGTAGGAAGTCTGGCTACTCAGAAGCCCCGTAGTGCCGAGATCGTATAAAGAGAGTGCAGAGCACACAAAGGTCTAGAGCCCCCAGCTAAGCAAGCAAGTCTTTATCCCATTCCCGTTCCGCCCTCACCCTGACCCCTACCTGGTTATTCACCCCCATACTCCTCTATTCCTCACCCCATTCTTGACAGGAAAGACTGAAGAGCAAAGATATAAGGGATTTCTGCCCAGCTCTGCCCAAATGTGAATTCATGAGCAAAACAAGGGTGTCATTGTTTGCTGTTATATTGGGGGGGGGGTGTTAGAGTATAGCCCTAGTAACTGAAACACACGGACCAGAAATTCTCAACTGAAGTGTCTGGACTGGTATAGGGTATGCAGTGATTGAGTGTGACTTGCAGCCCTCGAGTTGCAGAGCTACAGTCTGAGAAGTGTCTGTAGATTCAGGGCCAGCTCTCCTCACTTGCTGCCATCCCAGGGAGTTTCCAGGGAAGGAGTGGCTGCGAATAGACGAATCCACGGACGTGGTCTGTGCTGCCACCTGTATCCCAGCGGGAGAACCTTTCAAGTTTCAGTGGTCTAGAAACTCAGCCCTCCGTGCCCGGGTGGCCAGTATGGCTGCCTCTCAGCTCTCTGGTTCTACCCTTTCCTTGCTTCAGACTCAGAACCTCCAAGTTCCCATCCATGCAGGAACTTACCCAGATACCTACCGTATGGGAAAGGAAATCCCAAGACAGCCTATTGAAATCAGAAACTCAACGCATGTCTACTTATCTCAGAGTTTCTTGAGAATAGTGGACGAGAGCTATCTGTTTCCTACAGTAAGTAGCCGTCGCAGCTGTTAGGTTGCAGGGGGCCTGATGTGGCGGACGCTGTTGTGTGCTAGGGGATCCGGGCTTCCCTGGGTTGCCAAGCAGGCCATGCACGTGGTTGTCGTGCCTCAGTGTTTATGACATCCTGAAGCCCTGGCAGGACTGGCCCGTGGTGGCCTCGGGACCTGCCAAGCTGCACTGTCCCTGTCAGTGGGACAGCCAGCAACTGATGATCCCCGTGAGTTCATCTTCCCGGTGGGGCTCAGATTTGTCTAATTGAAGCATCAAAGCAATTCATCATCCTGAGCGGTCCTATTTTGAGGTCTTTTAATGGCATGAGTTTCCCATGCGCACATACTTGATGGTAGATAAGGGCTTTTTTTTTTTCTTCAAAAAATGTATAAGCCAAAGTCAAGTTAAATTCTGCAACTATATATGGTCTAAGCAGGGAGAAGAATTCTTCACCCATATTACCTCACACTTACTTACTTGATTTAGATCTCCCTGCTTCTCTCTCTCTCTCTCTTTGGTTTTTTCTATGGGGCCTGAACTCTGGGCCTGGGCACTGTCCCTCAGCTCTTCAGCTCAAGGATAACGTCTACCACTTGAGCCATAGCACCACTTTGGGCTTTTGCTGCTTATGTGGTGCTGAGGAATCGAACCCATGGCTTCATATGCATGCAAGGCAAGCGCTCTACCACTGAGCCACCTTCCCAGCCCTCCCTGCTTCTCTCTCTCTTTTTTTTTTGGTCGGTTGTGGGGCTTGAACTCTAGGCTTGGGTGCTGTCCTTCAGCTCTTCAGCTCAAGGCGAGCGCTCTACCACTTGAGCCACAGCACCACTTCCAGTTTTCTAGTGGTTTTATTGGAGATAAGAGTCTCACAGACTTTCCTGCCTGGGCTGGCCTTGAACCAGTATCCTCAGATCTCAACCTCCTGAGTAGCTAGGATGACAGGCATGAGCCAAGGGCACCTGGCTCTCCTCTTTAAGAACACAATCCATGCAAATTAAGCTTGAGAATGGTTCCCGAACACACATTCAAATGCTGACTACTCTCTGTTTAGGAGACTGACTGAGTTTGTGTTTGTGTTTTTATTACACTGGGCTGTGGCTGGCTTTAAGCTGACAGGAATGGTCAGAGAGGAAATTGTTATTTCGCTGAGGGTGAGGTTAAGATTCCTAGGTATCCTGTGTGAATTGTTGATTTGGAGAAGTTCTGTGGAGTCACCCAGAGTTGTTGCTTGGTGGCATTTACAATCCAAGAAAGGTCTCTGGCTTCTATGGGCGGGACCCCTGTGAAGCACAGAAGGTGAGAGTGAAGGTGGAGAAATGAATGAAGAATCACCATCCACCCTGTGTGCATTTTAACAAATGACCACAAATGTAGTACCTTGAAGTAACACCATTTATTGTCTCACAGTCAGTAGGTCGGAGCTTGGTCTGGTCTCTTGGGTTGGTGTTAAGATGTCAGCAAGGCTGCCTTCTTGTCTAGCAGCTGTCAGGGAATTTGTTTCCTTGCCTTTTTCAGCTCCTTACGCTGCCTGTGACCCCTTCTCTCCATCTTCAAAGCCAGCCAGGTGCTGGCTCATCTGTAATCACATCTCTGCCTGCAGCGGGAGAGGTTGTCATGGGCCTCTCAAGAATCCAGAATGCCCATCTCATGTCCTTCATGTCATTACATGCCTGCAAAGTCCCTTCGGCAGTGTAAGGTCCCCAATGCGTGGGTTCTGGGGTTTAGGATGGGGACATACTGTTTCCAGGTTCAGCTGGACTTGAAGTTCTGAACATGTTATCCAAACCACCGAGAAGGGCTTGGCAGTAAATGTTGTAAGATGTCCATGCGGAATGGAGTCATGACTGTCTTTGGGATTCTGAGGTAGAGAGCATTCAAGGGACAAACTGGCTCATGTCACAGGCAGGCTCCCAGGGAAGCCAATTCTGGGTCCAGGGATGGCTCTGAGGGGAATGAGGGCGCAGGGCTGGGTGACCAGTCACACCCTTCCCATAGGCTGATGGCATGTGATGGAGGGAGCAGACTTTGTGGAGGACCCTCGGTTTTCTGAGAGGGAGGGGCATTGTGGAGAGCTGGCAGAGGCTAACATTCTCAGCATCTGGTGGGGCGGACACTGACTTACAGAAAGCCTGGGCAGCGGGGTTAACCACAGCTGGATGGCAGGGGTGTTCGGCTGCCCAGTAGGATGACACAGGCTTTGTGAGAGGAACAGTGTTAGCAGGAAAGGAGAATCTAGACTGCAGACAGCCGGTGACCTCGATGCTCCAGGAGGGGTGAGTCTAGGGCAGGGCAGGTCAAAGGCCACAGTGACTTGACCTGGTCAAGACCTGAAACGAGACTGTGTCCCACCATGAACATGTTGCGGAGGTTTGGCAAACAGCTTACTCATTTCTACAATGTCCACAATTAGATTAATTCAGACAAAAAAATAAGCCCATAGAGCACCAAAGCTAATACATTGATCAAAGAACAAAGATATTTGTGAGCTCATGTAGACTTTGTGTCTGCTTAGAGCAGAGTCCCAGGCCCAAGACCCAAGTTCACAGGAAGCGTTGTGCTAGGGGGGGTGGGAAAGGACTGGGGGTGAGGGTAGGCAGGCCAGGCTGTCGCTCTGGAAGGTGGAGAGCAGAGCCTCAGGTATAGGAGCCACCAGCACTGGGCATGGTGCCTGGAACAGCAGCCCCGAGCAGGGGAGGGTGCCCAAGGGGAGGCAGGGCGTGGCTCCTCCATCCACTCTGGGTCTGAATCCGAGGCCTGCCTCATTAGCCATCATTGTGGGGAACAGAGGGAAGTCGAGGCTGGAGATGAAGCCGGATCTGACATGTGACTCAACTTCCTGCTCAGGGTATGATAGATCTGTCTTCCCCACAAGGAAGAGTTTTAAATATTTCATTGTTCTCCTCCCCCTCTCCACCTAAATCAGAATAATGGGAGTAATTGCTGACGCACTAGAGGAAGCTTGAAGAAGGGTGTTTGTTCTTCTGAGCCAGGAAGACTGGGAAGATGATTTATAAGAACAGGGCGGAGAGTATCAGATTCTTCTTTGTTTGAGAGGGAATGCTTCCATGCTTGTCAGAGAAAGGAGTTCTGTTGTATGATTCTTCTGCGAGTGGATTGCTGTCCCCCTCTACCTTGACTGCATATTGGAAGAGAAAAGCCGTGACTGTGTTGTACAGTAAACTCGAGTGGAGGCTGGGCAAGCAGCTTTCTCATTTCCACAATTAGATTAATTTAGCTTCCCAAGAAAGGTGGTTTAACTTGGAGTGCCTAGTCTAATACATTGTCCAAAATAATGAAGATGCTAGTGAACCCAGATGATTTTCTGCAGTGGCCCTGAACGGACTCTTTCTCGGATTGATTGGTCAGGTCTTGCTTTCCTGTTAGATGGTACCTGGACCGATGGATGACACCATCCATTCCTTTCATATCATCTGCTTTTTTCCAGCATTTTCCCCCCATCACTTCATGAATCTTTCACTTTTTGCTAATGTTTGTTAGTGTTTCTTTATCTCTTGAGTCAAGAAATAATTTGCAGAGTGTCATCAAAGTGGTAAATATTGGAGAAATAAGTATTGGAGAAATGCTAGGTAAATCAGGATATTGTTCAAGGTCAGTGTTGAAGGAAGCATTTCCTCAATGTTGAAGAAGCTTGGAGACATATGAGATGAAGCCACTTGCCTCCGCTGTTCGGTGGCATTGGAAAGTGTTCTCTTTTCAGACAGGTGTTGATCTCTTTCCCTAATCTGTGCTTTTTCCTGCCTAAGATTTTATTTTAAGGTGTAAAAGCAGTTGTTATTGCCACTTACATGGATCCTCGGAAAGCTAATGGGTTTGTGAAGAAAATCCACAAAGTAAATGTTCTTTTTTTTTTTTTTTTGTCAGTCGTGGGGCTTGAACTCTGGGCCTGGGCGCTGTCCCTCAGCTCTTCAGCTCAAGGCAAGTGCTCTACCACTTGAGTTACAGCGCCACTTCCGGTTTTCTGGTGGTTTATTGGAGATAGGAGTCTCACGGTCTCTTCTGCCCGGGCTGGCTTTGAACCGCAATCCTCAGATCTCAGCCTCCAGAGTAGCTAGGATTACAGGCGTGAGCCACCAGCGCCCGGCAAAGTAAATGTTCTTACCTGCTTCCTGCTACTGTCGGGGCACTTCCCTGTGGCTGGGCTACCCTTCCCATGTATCTGTTCCTTTGCACGTCTCATGCCTGGTCTTCCCTTTCCAGACGAGTGGCCAGGGAGGCACTGGTCCTGGTATCATGCATGAGGCTGCTGCGGCACACACCCGGAAGGGCCTGTTACCAGGGGTAGCTGTGTGTCAGGGATGATGGCATTCACTTTCTTCAGAACTATTTGTGTTGTCTTGGTTGGAGCTGAATGAAAGCCTTTTTATTTTCCTGCCAGTCCTGGGGCTTGAACTCTGGGCCTGGGCGCTGTCCCTCAGCTCTTCAGCTCAAGGTGAGCACTTTACCACTTGAGCCACAGCGCCACTTCCAGTTTTCTAGTGGTTTATTGGAGATAAGGGTCTCATGACTTTGCTGCCCAGGCTGGCTTTGAACCGTGATCCTCAGATCTCAGCCTCCTAAGTAGCTAAGATTACGGGCGTGAGCCACCGGCACCCGGCTTAATCCTGAACTTCTTTTACTCAAGGGTAGCCCTCTACCACTTGAGCTACAACACCACTTTTGGCTTTTTCTGAGTAGTTTTTTGGACCTAAGATTCTCATAGTTTTTTTCTGCCCAGGCTAGCTTTGAACCACCGGCACTTGGCTGGTGATGAAACCTTCCAAAGCCGTATACACTAACAAGTTTGCATGGTGAACGTCCTTCCCTTCCCCTCTACCATGTAATTTGTATTGAATGTAAAGCACAAAGCTAAGGTTTTCCCTGTTAGAAAGTGATGACTAACTTCACTGATGCTGAACTTTCCTCTTTCCCTGTGTCTCCCAACTGGTGCTCTGTTAGCCCAGCAGAGGCTCGTTCAGAGCGTGTTGTTGGGATGGGGCCAAACTGGACCTCTGCCCTGCCGGTCTCTTCTGGGATGTTCCTTGGAAACGGTCCTCCCTAGAGGGAGAAAATGCTGCTGTGGCCCATAGAGCTACTTCTGCTGCTGAGCTCCATTGTCTGGAAGCTGGCATGGCGGGTGATGATGCAGTGGCCCCTCTGAACCGCCTTCCAGCCTAGAGAGGGTGACTTTTTCTAAGTAGCCTGGTGGAGTCCTAGCACACAGAGGAACGAGAGACTCACCAAGCGACACTTCCTCTGACCGCCTGAACTCCAGTCTGTTCTTTTCCTGTTTTATTTGAGGATGTTTTGCTCAAGCAGTACAGCTTCTTGGCCTGGTAAATTGATGGTAGGACTGCAACTTGCAGTCTGAAACATGCTGAGCCGCACTCCCTACCCGTCCCCCAGCCCTGCACAGATGCTGCACTGTGTGCTCGCTCTGGAATCCCTGCCCGCATCCGGCCAGGAGCTCGTGAAATGCAAATGGTCCACTTTCCTTCTCCCTCATGCACGTGTGGTTTAGGAAGCCTTCCTGACACAGCTGGCAGTTACTGGGCCTCCTTCCCATCAGTCCCGCTTTCTACCCCACCCCAGGTCTTCGCACTGAGTGCTGAGGTCGTCCTGCGTGGCTTTCCCACGCATGGGCCATGACTCTGTGAGCCCAGGCGCTGTCTCACCAACCTTTGTCTCCCATGCATCTGGCTCTCGTGTGTGATGCACACTATGCATGAGGCCAGTGTTTTTAGGACTGCATGATAATGTGCTGAGTGAAGGAACTCACTGAAACAAGCCTTTAAACCTGGCATGGGCCCCATTTATTATTTACATGTCAGACGCTAACGCTTTTCCATTACAATCATGGAGATAACTTATCAGTCACCCAACATCTGACGGAGAGTTCAAAGGCAGATGAAACTGGGCTGTTGTTCATAATGGACTCCTAACAAAACGGTGTTTTGAAACATAACACACGTGTTTTTTCCCCCCTTTGTGTAGTGTTGACTGTGGTCAATCTCTTAGAACACCGTATCCTAGAATTTTGCTAGCTAAGTATGTAGATCCTTTTCTTTTACTATTGAACATAGAAGGGGGAAGCTGGTAAAAAAAAATCCTCTCATTTTACAGATGAGGAAACTGAGGCCCACAGGGCTAGATGACTGACACAGCCCCCTCACAGGGCGGGTAGATGAGATGCACACCTGCTACTTGCTAGTTTGCATATTTTCTGTACACATGATCCCCCCTTTTGTGTGTGTGTGTGTGTGTGTGCTGGCACTAGGACTTGAACTCAGGGTCTATGCACTGTCCTTTAGCTTTTTCACTCAAGGCTGGTGCTCTACCACTTGAGCTGCTGCTTTACTTCTGGCATTTTGGTGGTTGATTGGAGATAAGAGTCTCACGGACTTTCCTGCCCAGGCTGGCTTTGAACCTCTATCCTCAGATCTCAGTCTCTGTGGTTAATTAGGGTTATAGGTGTGAGCCATCTGTACCCAGCTTACTATCTCTATTTAATGTAACCAAGACAATGAAAAGGAGATGTTCCTGTCCCCTTGTTCACAGCACTAGCCTTCAGCATCGCATTCTTTTGACGGTTCCTTATATTTCTTGGGGACAGAGGTGGGCAGGCTACCATTTCATTAAAGATAGGAATATTTTCAAGCTGGCGGTGTATGTGGTGTTGCTTTCTGAACTGTGCTTATTACCTGGTACAATAAATGTTAGTGCTGATTTTCACTTGGATTTCTTTCGAGATGTGGATTTCCGAGCTCATAGCTTTTCACCTGCTCTCATAAAGATCTTAGCATAGACAAAGAAATGTAAATAGAATTCCTAACAAGAGCTCTTGGCTGGGAAATAGGTTTTAAACAAATAGATTTTTTCCCTTTCAGCAAATACCATTTTGATATGTTACAAGCTGTAAGAAAAGCAAATAATGTACAAGGTTATGAAACAAAGCATATATATGACATTTGTGGTCCTTTAGTTGGGTTAGAATGGGATAGTCATGCATGTTTGTTTCATTCCCTTTTTTTTGGTGCTAGTACTGGGCTTGAATTCAGGGCCTGAGCTCTGTCCCTCAGCTTTTTGCTCACAGCTGGCACTATAACTTGAGTCACAACTCCACTAGCAGCTTTACTGTGGCCAATTGGCGATAAGAGTCTCACGGACTTTTCTGCGCAGACTGGCTTTGAACCACAATTTTAGATCTCAGCTTCTTGAGTAGCTAGGATTAAAGGCTAGAGCCACCAGAACCCGGCTTTTTCTTCCATTTTTAAAAAACCTTTCCTCAGTCCCAGTATCCAGAAGTTTCTTTCTAGCCTACACTTGGACCCACACCACTCACTCAGGAGCCAGCACTGTGTGTGTGCACGGGTGTGCTTCTCCCCAACGACATCTAGGGTTTGGGGCCGGCCAGTCCTTAGGAGAGCTGTCTTTATTTGTCACATTACTTCTATGAGAAAACCCTTCCCAGTTTCCAACAAGTTAACTTTGGGAGATGCCTGCTCACCGAGAAGAAAGTCCATTTCTCGCAGGCTGATTAACTAAGCAGAGCTCATTAGCTTGGCTCAGTTTAGCAGTCTGATCTCATTAGCTAATGTGATACTGTAATATATGCACCTTCAGCCACTGGTGTCAGGAAGGCTGAGAGTCAGCGGGAAGGTGGAAGCCGCAGCCACAGCATGCCTACCGACAGGGAGGCTGGGCTCCCAGGCCCAGGCTCCGGCTCAGTCCATTCCATATGGGGCTAGTCAGGTGCCAGGCACAGTGGACACCCAAGCAGGGGACAGTTCCAATGTGGCCTGCCTGAAAATGCATGGTACCAGGGCAGGGATGTTGTCTTTCTCTGTGCTGACCAACACAATAGGAGGTAGTTCCAGTTCACAGACAGGAAAACAGAGTAAATCATATAGAAAAATATTTAGACAATATTTGTCTTGAAGTGGCACAAAGGCTTTTTTCTAGAAACGTGTTTTATTATTCTATGCTAATTGATTGGGCCATCATTGAACATTCTGCTTTGCTTAGACTCCTTAGTGCCGACCAAGACTTCTGGACTTGCTTTCTTGAGAGTGTCTGACTATGTCTCTGGAAAGTTCCATCCCTATCTAAATGGTTAAAAATAGCTCTACTGGATGCTAGTTCGAAGCCACCCTGGCAGAAAAGTCAGTGAGATGCTTATCTCCAATCAATCAGCAAATAGCCAGAAGTGGAGCTGTGGCTCAAATGGTAGAACACACTCTCCAGTAAAAAAGCTACAGGGCCCAGACCCCGAGTTCAAGCCCCAATATCAGCACACACGTAAACACATAAGCAACAACAACAACAAAATAGCTTCTGACCATTTCCTAGTGGAGATTCTAGTCGGGGAAAGTGTGTACCTGGAGTGCGTGGCACTGGGCATGGTTCACAGACTAAGTGGAGGCTGGATCCTTTTAACTTTTTTTCAAGTGAGGAAAGGATGATTTTACACACACACACACACACACACACACACACACACACACACAGAGCTTTTTTGTTTGCCTGTTCACAGTTAGCTTTTCCTCATACACACTTTAACCATCGCTGTGTTCTCTTGTTAAGGGCTAGGAGTTAGTGAGTGGATTCCTCACGTGGTACTGACATTTTAGAATGTGAGTGAAGAGTCACTGGCCAGGAAATGGCCAGCCATGCAGAGGGGAGCGCATCTGCATTCAGCAGTGGTGGATTATGACGACAGTGAGCCAGTGATAAAATCTGAATCTCTTCTGTTTAATTGATGCTTCTCTGCTCATTCAAAAAATACATATGCTAAGTAAATCAGAAATACTGTATTTTCCATCCGAACCCAGGAATATGGAGAGCATATGCTTGGCATCTGGATCCTGTGGGAAATCCTTCCCTAGGTAGACCTTGAAGGGTGGGCCTTTTCATTTGGTTTTGTTCATTCATGCTCCTTACTCTTGGGGAGGTGGTGGTGGAAATTTTGGTTAGAAAATCCTTCCAGAGACTCTATTAATGATAATGGGAATGCTGTGGAAAACCGTGTGTTACTGTTAATAATAATGTAATGCGTGTGTGCTTCAGGAGGTGAATTCTGAGCAATGATTACTCAAGTGTAAGTGATTCTTTGTTATAACTGCCTAACCCTGCCTGCCAGTGCACAAGCAAGGTGGTAGTTAGTGCTTATAATGCCTGTTCTCAGAATTAAAACTGTAGAAGCAGAGACATTTTGTCATGAATTCATAGTATTTAGTGTCGTGGAGGGGCATGTCCTAAAGGGAATGTTAAGTCTTAGCTGGGCTACACAGCAAGGATTCCAGATGCTTTCTTTCCACCTTTCACCTACTCAGGCCACTTTTCTTGTTAGCCCTTCCATATAAGATGTTATGTCATTGCTGTAATTTATTTGAGCTGTACCTGGTCTTTCTGAGGGCACTTTCTTCTCCGCCTCCTTCTCTTCCTCCTCCTCCTCCTTTTTTCCCTCCTCCCCTTCCTCCTCATCCTCCTTTTCTTTTGTGACAGTACTGGGGCTTGAACTCAGGGACACACACTGTCTCTTGGCTTTTTTGCCCAAGGCTGGTGCTCTACAACTTGTACCACACCTCCACTTCTGACTTTTTAGTAGTTAATTGAAGCACAGAGTGTCATGGACTTTAATGTGTAGGCTGACTTTGAACCTTGGTTCTCAGATCTCAGCCTCCTGAGTAGTTAGAATTACAGATGTGAGCCACCAGTGCCCGGTAGAGGGCACGTTCTTTGATGTACCATTTCCCAGTGGAGGCGGGAGTACTCGGTGTCATATCTGCTGCAGAGTATGGATTCATTCACTTTGTCACCAGGCCTGTATAGCTCTATGCAGGCAGCTACTGTTGCAGAAGATGGCGCAGACATTGTGGCCTGGGAAGGGGGGTGGTGCTGAGAGGGCATAGGAAAGACAAAGAAGGTAGAAAGGAAGGATCCAGAGTAAAGATGTCCACGTGTCTGGCCACGCCCAAACAGGCTGGGAAATAAGATTTGTGAGAAGATGGTTAAGTGTAAGGAAAACAAATAAGGGAAAGAAGAGAGAAATTGAAAAACTGAAAACAGGGGCGGTTCTTGAGTTTGCTGCTTCTTGGGATGTGGGGAGTACTAGCTTAACAAACCAGCTCTGTTGTTTGCTTTGTCAATGGCCATGTGATAGAATACAGTGTGTAGTGGGAATCGATTCCAGTGGAATAGACTATACCACTGAAGTGACTGTGGTGACCCTGAGAGTGAAGGGACACATATTTCACCTGGGGTGGGAAAGAGTTTAATGAGGCCCCACTCAGGTTAGAGTCAGAACACAATGGTGCTGCATCATGTGCAGGGAATTCTGGGAGTCAGTGTGAAAAATGGTGCAAGTGAGCACGAAGTAGGAAAGGAAAATCTGTTCCAAAGAACAGCGGTAACAGATGGAACAGCTTTCAAATAAGTGTCTTTAAGCCAAGGGTGGTGACATTTGCCTGTCATCCTAGCTACCCAAGAGGTAGAGGTTAGGATGACTATGTCCAGGCCAACCTAGGAAAAAGTGTCTATCTGAAAAACAGCCAAAGCAAAAGGGCTAGTGGTATGATTCAAGGGGAAAGAATGCCTACTTTTCTGTCTAGCAAGCACAAGGTTCTGAGTTCAAACTCCAGTACCTCCCTTCCCCCTCCACACACAGTGTGTCATTTTGAGAAACACTGGAGTTAGCTGTTGGGGATTTTCAGGGAAGTGGGAGGAGATTACCCTCACTGCTGAGGGACAGATGGAGGGAGGCCCTAGGTGAGCAGGAGGGAGGAAAAGAGGGAGAAGAAGAAGGGAATACAGAGGCATCCAGTGCCCACAACAGCCCCCTGTATGTGGGCACTCTTTATGTATTCATGGGAAGTGTGGACATATGGCCCCCTCCTACGAGATGGGAGAAACTGGAGAATCCCCTGGCCCATGAGGTCAGGACTCCACCTTCACAGCACCAGATATGTGGGGAGGACTCCGAGGAAGAGCCTCATGGGACCCACCACAGACGTCTCTGCAGAGAGACGGCTGCTGGCCAGCCCCTGTCCTCCTGCTGCACGTGGTGTCCTGGGGGGGATGCAGCTTCCTGACTCAGTTTCCCAGTGCTCAACGGAGCGATATCAGGGTTTTAGACAGTTCAGCACAGGAAGGGGAACTTCTTATTTCGTAGTTCGAAATATTACCTGAAATAGCAGGTAATGTGCTCTCGGCTTGCATTCCTCCCTTTTTTAGGTATTTTCTTTTTAAAACACTTTTTTTTTTTTTCAAAATCAGAAGGCAGCCAAACATTTCTCACATTCAGAAACTTAGTGGGAAGAATGTGTGGGTGCAGAAAAGCTTTCTACACTGCATTTTCTAAAATGTCTTTTTCTGTCTAAAGCATGTCTCCATGGAACTTCAAAACTCTTGTCTGCCCACGGGTTTACTCTTTTCTTTCCTCCAGAAAATTTGCGCCTGTCCTTGGGCTCACAGCAGTCAGTGACTAGTTTAAGAATGGGATTCAGCATGTGGGAATGCACATTGGAGCAGTGGCTGCATAAATGTTGTCCAATGTGGCTATGTGCCCTGGGCCCGTAGGGCATCCCTGAGCAGAAGAACTCACACATTCTGGAGCTTGCCTGAGCTCTGCTTCTTCCTCTGGAGTTTTAATTTCCAGACTTCTTCCTCCTGGGGTTGTGCCTCAAGTCTTTGCTGTAATGATACTGTGGAACATTTGTGAAAATTGATCAGCCTCCGCTGAGTCATTGTTACTAACTAAAGGCTGTGGCTTGCAGTCACTCTTTGTGTGGCACATTCTATGGATTGCTAGCATGCAGCACGAGTACGGTATTGTACAAGATAGTTTCCCTGTGCTGAAACTTTACATGCAACACTCCCACCCCAAACCTCAGAGCCACGCACTTCTACTGTCTTTCTGACCGAGTCGTCTTGTCCCTCTCACGCCGTTACACAACTGCAATCATGGTTTGTAGCAATTTCAGGTTGTCATCTCTCACCTAACTGCATGCTCCCAAGGTCCCTTCATGTCTTTTTGTGGCTCCTTAGCTCTTTGTACTATTGAATAATATTATATCAGAGAGCTAACTACTACTTGTCTATCACTTACTAGAGAATACCTTACAACAATGTAGGTTGCTTCCGGTTTTTGTCAATTGTCAGCGAAACTTCTAACAACATTCATGGACAGTGAGTTTTCAATTTATTTAGGTATGTATCAAGGAATGCGATGAATGGATATACAGTAAGGCGAGTTTTAGCTTTGTAAGGATCTGTCTAATTTGTTCCAACACGAGTGTGCCATTTTGCATTCCAACCAGGGACGAATGGGAGTTCCTGTTGCTCCACATCCCTAGCAGCATTTGGTGTTGTCACCTTTTTGGATCTTAGCCCTTCTAATTACTGTGCATGATCTCATTGTTGTAATTTGCAATTCCCTAATGACATATGCTATGGAGCATCTTTTCATATGCTTATGCACCATCTCCCTGAATTATTTTAAGATCTCTCTCATAGAAAGGAATCTTTTGATTTAGGAATGCGAACTGGAGACACTAATGAGAGAAGTGACAGTCACTGTTCAGGCAGTAGAATGGCGTCCGAGACTCTTTGATAAACAAACCAAGTGGCCTCAGTTGGCTTTGAGTATCTCAGTAATTGCTTCTCTCTCTAGAAGGAATGGGAGCTACAAGTGTAGATCAGAGCTTGGCAAGAGGGAGAGCTGTGGGGAGAGTGGATAGGTGTCCTGGTAGTTCCTGAAGTGGCCTGGTTAGTTTCTGCCCACAAGAAACATTGTCTCTGTGCAGACAAGCCTCAGGAGCAGTTTCCCAAACACCAACACAGGGTGGGCCCTTAGAGGAGCTGCCTCATTGGTTGAGCTGGCATGAGTGAACTTTCCTGACGTTTTGTAGTAGAACACATCCTGACTCTTTTCTTCTGTACCCGTTCTTCACTACTATTAGGAATACTTGTCCTTAAAGATAGGTAGGTGCTGAGTCCAGATCTGAAGTAAATCAGACTTTCTACCAAAAACCTGGAGTCTAGATATTTTCTGTGAACCAAGATCTAAGCAGGCTGCCTACTTAGTGAACTGTGGGTGAGTTGGATGTTTTCAGAGCCTTCATTAAAAGTATTGAAAGGGTAAGAATAACACTCCTATGTATATGTTTCACATAATTGTATCATCTGAAAACGTGTCCTTTCATTCCACACTCCGTCTGGATTTCAGCAGCCTCAGAACTCTCTCAGGAGCAGGCCATTTAGCTTCATTTGGTGAGTCTGAACCCCAACAAGCACGTCAGCAAAGAGACCTGTGCATCCGGGTGTCAGGACTAAGCCTGTGTCTACATGGTGTACTACATGCAGTGTGTTTGAGGGTATTCTCAGGGTATCTGGAGGCTCTTCTATGGCTCTAGCACCTGAGTGATGGGGCTCAGAAAGCCTGCTGAGGGTGGGACAATGGAAAGCACAGGCATCTGTCCAGTGTCATCATCAGAGAAGTAATGCAAACTTTGTATTTTGTCCTCCACCCCTTGTTCCACATATCTGTCCACTGGATGATGATGATGATGATGTCAGTAATGTAAATGATAATGCCTATGAATAACTATCCAAAATTTTTAAAAACCCATTTCATTCCATCTTCACTTCTGGATTCTGTGCCTCCCTGTCACCATCCTGGATTTGAACGGTGCTGGCTGTGGAGCTAAGTTCTTCTTCTGGGGTAGTAGTAGCTAGGGATGTGAGGAACTTTGCTGAAGTGGTGGGGAGATGATCAGTGAAGGTTGCTGTCTTCATAAAACTGGAAACTTACCAGGTATCCTTTTGTGGATAAAGTACACATCTCATTTTCATTGAACGATTTTTGAAGATTCCCTCCCCCCTTTTTTTGAGACATGGTCTCACAGAATAGACTGGCTGGCTTTGATCTTATGATCCTGCTCCTCAGGCTCACACTCCCAAGTTCTGGATTATAGGTGGGTAATCCCAAGGCTCCAAAGGTTTCTTTACCCAGAGTCAGATGGGCAGGGTGTGCCCAGATCACGATAGCCAGCAGGAGGAGAAGATGGTATTTGCAGAGACCTACTGTGTGCTCCCTTCGTATTTGTAGCTTTTGCTTTGTGCATTTTCACTTAATTTTATTCAGAATTTTCAGCAGTTCATAGATAGGGTTTGGAGAGACTCTGACTTTCTTTCCTTTCTTTCTTTTTTGTTAGACAAGGCAAATGAAACAATATGAACAACTGAAGGAGATATATGCACTGTTTCCCAAACACCTCAGACTTACTTAGTCTATGAAATTGAAAGTAAGAATCTAGACTGGACTTTAAAAATTTGATAATTAAAGCTTCCCTTTAATGCACAGTGGGTAGGCCTTACTAAGTATTCCAGGACTTTCTAGCTATGAATTTTTAGCCAGAGTATCATTCAAGTTAGATTGGGACAGCATTCTCACCTCCTGGTATTATCCGTGATCTGAAGAGAATTAAGAGCATTAGCTTGTCATTACTGAAGTTCTTTGACATAAACAGGGGCAGCATTTCTGTTTTGCAAATAAGGAGAATGTGTACTAATTTTCTGGTTCATCCTTGAGAAAGTGGCTAGAAGTTATGTCACCTGTTTAAACTCTGGATCCTCCAAGTGCTGTCCCTGTATACCTTCCCTGGAGCTCAGTAGAGAAGCAGAATTGTAAAGGCCCCTTCCCCAGAGCTATAGGCTTCACCTGGGCAAAGCAAGACCCCCCACGTGATTGTGTGCCCCACCGCGCTTCAGAGCCAGAGTCAGGGACCTGGTTGTGCGTTAGTGGGATGCCTACAGAAAGCTTGTCCTGGGAGACATTTGAGGTGAGTTGGCCTTCTGCCTGTTTAATCTAAAACCTTGGCAATCTTTCACCTGAGTTTTTACCAACACATGCTTTACCTAACAGCCTGTTTGTACCAAAAACAAATAGTCTTTTTCATATCAAACACCACCTCACTGAACGGATTTCTGTAGATGTTCCAGAGGCAACCACTGTGCGGTATATTTAAACACACTTTGTTCTGGTTAAAAATGTGTTAAAAGAGCAGGGAAGGAAGGCAGAGCTTAAAGGAACATTTCTCCTGACCAAACACCAAGCCAGGGGCAGTGACAGGTTTTGCTGTAACCTCAGGACTTATTCATTTACTAAAGAGCAGTAAAGACAGGTTGGAGATATTGCTGTGGAAGTGAATAGTGACTTTGATTAGGCCAGATTCAAATACTATCACTGCCCTATTATTTTTCCTACTGTGAGTTTTGAATCAAAGATTGGGGAGTGGGGGAGACACGCCAATAAGGAAAGAGCAAGCCTTCCTGAGGCTGACAGAGGCCAGGGCATCCTGTTCACCAAGGCTAGCAGCCTGCATCTGGTCAGCAGAGTCCAGATGAGAAGTGGTTTCAGTCACTGTGTGAGCTAGCCAGCCTTTCAGGAGGGTCTTGCTCCATCTCCCTGGCCCCAGAGACATCTCCTAGCTGCGAGGTGGCTCTGCAAATGTGCGGAAGGTTTGTAGGGCCTTGGATTAATTATAGAATGGATAATTCTTTGATACCTCTCCATATCTGAAATCAGGAGTCCTTCCTTGACATCTTACCCGCCATGTCCAACTCTAAGAAATACCTCTCCCATGCATCCTTTCTCTCATCTCTAAAACTTCCCAGGGTCCAGATGCTGGCTGGAGCCCTCACCCTGGCCTAGCAACGTGCTATTCCATTAGTACCAGGCTTTTCTCAACCAGGCCTGTGGCTGCGTTTTTAAGTTCAGCCACACCCCATTCCTTTTTACTCAGCATTTCACAGCTACAAGATAGCCAGGAGGAGCTTTCATTGAAGGCCTAAAATCAGATTACTCTGATTTATAAAAGAAATCTCAGTGTTTTTGTTTTTATTGGAATTATATTTATAGATTAATTTAGGAGAGAATTGACATCATGACGTTGTTGAATCTTCTTGTCCAGGAATAGATTTCAAGTGGTTTTGTGTGTGTGTGTGTGTGTGTGTGTGTGTGTGTGTGTGTGTGTGTTCTGCAGGTTAATTTAAACTCTCTTCATAAGGATCATGTTACAATACTTGTTATATTTTTAAAAAAATTTCCATTGTTCCTGATAGTAGATGGAAGCCTCTTCTCCTAATATCTTTACTAACTAGTTATTGTTTATATACAAACAAGCTACTGATTTCTACAAATACTTTGCTCTACCATCTAACTGATTGTTTTACAGGGTGAGGAGTTTCTTAGTGGTTTCTTGGGGGCTGTGTACTATCTGAGCATATCATATACAAATGACGACAGTTGTGCTTCTCTCTGAATTTTGCCTCTCTCATTTATTTTCTGTCCAAGTGAACTGGCCAGCTCTTCACTACTCTTCTGAGTAGTGAAATGCTTCATGGGCTCCCTTTTCCATGTTTCAGCATGAGGTAGTTAATATGTCACTTACTAGAGAAGCAGCACCCATTACTTAATTAATTGAGCATTTTGGAGGAGTCTTTTTAAAAGGTAGACTTCATCATGTCACATCTCTTCTTGTCAGAGTGCTAAAGAAGAAACTGAAATCCTCACCAGGCTCGAGACCATCCAGTCTCAGCTCCTCGCCAGCCTCAGGTGACCAGTTGCTCCCTGGGTTCCAGCCATACTGACTGCTTTGTAGCATCTGAAGCACATCGCACAACTTTATACCCTGAGATCTGTGGACACCTGTTTCTTTGGTCCAGAATGCTAAATGCTCTGCTGCCCCCTCTGCCGTCCCCCTCCCTCACACACTAAATTTTCTTTCATGGTCACCTTCTACAGTCTTGTACCATTCCACATTTTTTTTGGGGGTCCAGTCGTGGGGCCTGAACTCTGGGCCTGGGCGCTGTCCCTCAGCTCTTCAGCTCAAGGCTACCGCTCTACACTTGAGCCACAGCACCACTTCCGGCTTCTTTTTCTTTTTGCTTATGTGGTGCTGAGGAATCGAACCCAGGGCCTCAGGCATGCAAGGCAAGCACTCTACCACTGAGCCACCTTCCCAGCGACCTTCTACAGTCTTGTAGAGGGCAACTTGGTAGCTACCTTGTCATGTCAGCTCCTGAATGTCCTGGATTCTTCCTATATTCTTCCCACAGAGGCAGAGTGGGATCATTAGAATCTTGGGCTGTGAATCAGAGATGGCTAGACCAGTAGTAGTAGGGGGACCAAAATAGGCCATCACACTGATTCATGTTCAGATGATGCCAGCCTGTTACCAAATGATGATGGCTCTGGGGAGGAGATGAGGGAAGCCACCTGGAGGTTAAAGCCACAGGGCTCGCTTACAGTGGACATGCGTGGAGGGTAGCATCGGGACAGCTGAGGAGACTGCGTGGGCGACTGCCCGGTACTATTTGTTGAGAGGAGGATTGTAAGGAGATTGAGGGGGAAGGCCGTGGATCTGGTTGGGGATGTTCAGCAATCATTTGTAGAAGGCTGTGCTATACAGGGCGACGTGACGTATTCTCAGGATCCTGTGAGCTGCAAGGATGCCATGGCCCCTGGTCTGGTGGAGCTGGCTGATAGGAGGGGACTGTTGGGATCTGAGAGAAGAATAGCATCAGGTGGCAGGATAAATGGATCTAGGGCCCAGAGAGTGGCCTGGGACTTCACAGTAGAGGCTCCTCTACTGTGGAATTGAGTGGAGAGAATGTAGGGAGAGTGCAGACAAAGAGGAGGAAGCTGGAAACCATGTTAGGAGAGAAATAGGGTTGGAAACCATCATCAGAACCTACAGAGGGGGCCGGGGCCGGGGTTGCTATGTGTAGATTACTGCATTTGGCACTTTGGAGGCCATAGTCAGCCTTCACAAGTGCACTTTCAGTGGGAATGGAGACTTCAGTGTGTTGAGGAGTAAGAGCTGGAGACTGAGGGCTAAGGAAGACAGAACACTGCAGCCTCAGCTTTGTTGGAAAAAGTTGTCATAAAAGGCTCTGGATGTAAAGGCAGGTGAAAAGTCATCCTAGAGGGGAAGGAAGGAAGAACAGGTGGGAGACGGGACCTGGGGGTGCATGTAACAAATAGCAGGGTCCCTGCCTGTCCTCACTGAGATACCTCTAGGTGGCCAGGGAGTCTGCTTCTGCTTAGGAATGTTCTAGGCAGAGTGAACTGGATTTGCAAAACTGGGTACTGCTTTTTTTTCTCTCTCTCTTTCTAAACGACTGATCTGGGAACTGGTAAGAGTCTAAAATTAGTCTGTGCAAAGATAAGCTTTAATATATGTCATTAGATGGAATGACAAGTAATTGAAAGTGAAAATTCCTCTTTAAAAACGATCTCTGTGCAAATAAGACTCTGTTACATAAAAGGGTACTGTGACTTTTCAGCTGCTTTTTATAGCTGTGCCCTCCGAAGCCGGTGGCCTGTGGCACCCTGTGGAGGAGCGCGGAGAGGCTCACACAGATGACGGGCATGTTGCCCCAGCACGGGCTTGCTGATGGCCCTGCCGGATCTTTTGCATATTCAACCAGTCATCTTCCCCTCGATACATTGGGTGATTAATAATGTCAATTGTAGCACAGTTTTAGTCATTTGGCATTCTGCCCACACATTCTGGTTGCTTCTCCTTACATAAAGTATAATCTTCATGGCAGCCTGAACATTCAAAGCCCATGGCTTTTTGGGGAGGTTGTTTGTTCTCCACTCTCAAGTCTTCTGCGATGATTTCACTGGAGTGACATTTGTAACCAGGTACCTGGTTGACAGGATCTGTGAGTCATGGCTTTACACATCCCACACCTTTCGTTCCTGCCCTTCGAGGGTGATGAGCTGTGAGGGTTAAGGCTGGGTGATGGCTGACGTTTAAATGACTAGAGCCCAGGGCTCGGTCAGTTCACCTGGGATGGACAGCACAGGGCTGGGGAAGCTCGTCCTGGGATCCACTTGGGCCTGGTGTGCTTGCTGCGGAAAGGCGCCATGCAGCTCTGGACCGGTCCTCTTGGCACCACCATCCAGGCTTTAGGAAAGAGTTTTTCCAAACTAGCACTCCATTACTAGGTCATGAGATCAATTTATTGGGGTTCTGGGCACCATTGAATAGGAAGAATGGAATGCAATAGAATAGGATAGAATGCCAGGGAGAAGGAAGGATGGGGTAGAAAATAAGCGAATATCTCCTTTAGCAAAGGTAAGTGCTGTGTGTGTGTGTGTGTGTGTGTGTGTGTGTGTGTGTGTGTGTGTGTGTGTAGGTTGCTGGGTATCTCACTATAAAAAAAATCAATTCCTACTAAGACCTGGAACTTACTACTTTGAGTAATACCTTAAAACTATTACAGGAAAGCATTGGGAATCTGGAAGTATAGACAGAGGTGATTATTTTCTGATTAAGATTCCAATAGCTCAGCAAATAAGATGGATGAATGGGACTACATCAAATTAAAAAATTTCTATGCATCGAAGGAAACAACTACCAGCCAACAAGATATGGATCATCCTTGGCAGCTGTTCAATGGATAAAGGGTATCCCCAAGGCTGCCGTAGAGAATCTCTCTGCTTGTCTTTCTGATTTAGAGGCTGTGTGTTCCTCAGCTTGTGAAACCCTTCCTGTTTTCACAGCCAGCAGCATCGGGCTGAGGCCTTCTCTGCGTTCTCTCAGGACTCCTCTCTGGTTCTCTCCTCCTCCTCCTCCTCCTCCTCCTCCTCCTCCTCCTCCTTCCTCCACTATTTAGGACCCTCATGATATTGCTGATGATTCAAGATCATCTATTTTAGTGTTAGCTGATAATTAGCTGATAAGAAATCTCAAAAATGTCTGCAACCTTAATTCCCTCTTGCCTCGCCACCCTTATACATTCCCAGGTCCTGGGGTATAGGACGTGGGCATCTCTGTGGGGCCACTATTCTGCCTATGGTTTTATATGTTAAGATTGTCAGTTGCTAGTCCTCGCCCAGGCTTTGTGTGGGGTACAGCCAGGTTGGGCATGTGTGCTGGGGGATGGGCGAGTGTTCTGGCTCCTGGTGTGGCTGGGTGAGTTGGACAGCCAGGTATGTGGCTTTCTTGTCTGGTATTTTTCCAAAGCTGTCACCCTGTTGTGGATCTGCTTGATGGAGTTGTCTGTAAATAGATGCTGTCTTCATCTGGCTCGTCTACTCCTGTCTGCCAAGTTGTGTATAGACACAGGGCAACAGGAATCGCATGTGGGCAAGTCCTCACTAAGCACCTGCATCAGCTCTGTGCAGCAATGACTGAACACCCATTTGAAGTAGATGTGTTACCTCCCCTATAGGGAAGATCATCATTTATCCAAATTGCTCACACAGCTGGTCCAAGTGGCTTCCAGTCCTGCTGGTCTCTGGTGCAGAGACCGCCCAGAGTAGGAGCTTCAGTGCTGGCCTCCTAGAGCCGGTGTGAATCTTTGTTGGGTCTCCCACCTGTATAGCAGGGATGATAGTGGTGCCAGCCTCCCTCATCCAATGCAAGGAGATGGTGTTGCCAAGGGGAAGAGCAGAGGGGCTGGTCTGTGGTCCTGTTGCTTTGGTGACTAAAGAGAGATGACTCTAGTATATCTACTGGAGGATGTGAATAAATTATTTACATTATTGTTTACTTGTTTTTAAAAATATGTTACCCGTGCAGGGTAGCAGGGTTACCTCAACTCCTAGAAGCTTTGATGTGAACCAGAAACCAAATAGGTTTCAGTATTTTTTGTTTTCTTTTTTTAAATTAGTGTATATTAATTATATAAAAATGTCAGATTTCATTATGACGTTTTAATACATACATTATGTAATTAGATTGTATATGTCCCCTCTCTGCTTTGATTTCCTGTGCATTCCTGGAAATGCTCACCCGGTAGCCATCTACTGAGGTAAAGGCTCTCCCCTGCCAGCCTTGTAGAAAGCAAGGGACATGAGATGATTTATAGTTTCTTTTTATTTGTGGTTGAAATTTGTTAAGGTGCAGTTTGAAGTTTCATATGCTATGTAGATGATTTTTAAAATAAATGGAAAACATTTCCTGCAAGAAGAAAAAAAGAATCTTTTCTTACTCATCTTCCTATCTCCAGTGCTCGATAGAGTGGGTGCTCAACAACTGTGTTGAATGAATAATTGGATTATTCATTCCTTTATTAATAACGTGGCATTTGAGTCAGAGACTGTGTGGGACCAAAGAGAGCAGGCTAGAGCCCTTCAGGGAGCTTATTGTCCAGAAGATAACATTTGCCCTATGTCTTTTTCAGCACCTTGGCAGTTGAATTGAAGTTGTAAAGCTGTGTAAGAGTTTAGAAGTCAACAGAGACTTTTCTGAATCACTGCTTTCCTGAGCAATTTATTTTCTTTGGATGCTAATTCCTAATAGGAAATGTTTTCTTTCTTTTTTTTCTTTTCTTCTTTTTTGGAAAAATTTCATTGTAATTTAATTTAAAATTTGACTTCCGGCATGAGAGAATAAAAAGACATGAAGACTGCTTGTAGAGACTGACCTGCTTTATGCTCGAAATCGAAAAGAGCCATTCATTCAAACTGAATTCATGAACCATAAGATGACTTTCCTGACACTTCAACACTGACACAAACCACTGTTTTAACCTCTGATGACTATTGAGGTGATACTAAATAATGCAGTGGGAAAGACAGTTTCTCCATGCCTCTGGAAGTTGCTTTATACTGTTGACATTTAAACATGTGCAGTTTGGGGGGACCATTTTTGTTTTTGAATCCAGATGGTTGTTCCAAAAGGAGCACTGTCCCTGCTGATCAAGTGGGAAGTAAAGAGACTTGTTTCTTTCCTTAAGAATTAACATCTCTGCTGTCATTCTTGTGGTCTGCAGCCACTCACTTCCCAAGAGCACCCTCTCACGCAGGTTTCAAGTGATCCTGTGCTCACTTTTCTTTGAAAACCTTGTCATGTGCCTCAGCAGATGGCAAGTTTGTGTTTGGGCATGAACGCTAGCACAGTGCCGGCATGCATGATTGCTCTATTTCTTGAGACATACTTGAGTAATAAGGGTTTATAATGGAATTAAGTTGGCCCTTGTAGTTCATCGTTCTAATTCTGATGACGCAGGACCATATTTGCAAGTTTTCAATACCAAGTACCATTGTGTATTTTCTGATATTGAAGGAAAGGGTAATTTGTTTTGAATAATTATAGCCTCTTTTGGAGAACACAAACCAGTCACTCTCCAGGGGACTGTTTTGTCCCAGATACAATGGAAAGAGAGGACATTCAGAGTCTTTTTCAGCTCTGCACATTCTCAGAGTCTGGGATTATGCCTCTCAGGGTGGCTGGGTGGCAGCATCTGGACAGAGTGAGAAGCACACGCATGTGCACAAGCATGAGTACACACAGACGCAGCCCTCATTGGCCTTGACAGATGCCCTTTTTAATGGTGACATTAACGAGCTGCAGTGTGACTGGTGTTATGAAAATGATCATCTTTTCTAGGAACTGCTAGACTTTTAGGTAGAGGAAATAGCAGTGACTTGGAAAATGAAATCTCTTTCTCAATAATGCAATGTTATCACAAATTGAATATAGTCACTCCTTTGGCTATTTTCAAAATAGAATTTTCACTCCAGCTTTATTCAGTTTATCAGTTTAATTAGCCAAATACATACATCATAATGTCTGTCAACCCACAAGATATCAAGGACAATGTCTCAGAACCTGGTTTTGACACTCCTAAGAACCACGCCAAAAGATTTTTTTTTTTTTTTACAGAAATCTAGCTTCAAGTCTGCAAAACTCCTAACAACAAAAAGAATAGAAAACAAAAATAACCCAGTAGTAGACACAGAATACAATTGACTGCCGATAGTTCTCAAAAGTTAGCTGATAAAATTTATATTTATAATTTATATAATTACATTCAGCATTTCTCTTACACTTGTAGTTCAAAGCTACTGAGCTCTTCTGACGTTTGGAATAAATTGAGGCCAGGTGACATTGGGGTTGGGGCCTAACTGAACCCTTTTGTTGGAGCCCAGCCAGCTGGCCAAGAGCACCTTTGGGGGCTGAAACTTTTTGCACTAGGAAGTGGGGTATTCCATTCGGGCATGAGCTGTGGCTGGTGCGGCCCTGCACTGTTTTGGAGTCTGCACCAGAAGGCCTCATGAAGACTTGATCCAGGAAAGCCATGATTTCTTGTGGGCCATTTCTACCACTTCTTGGGGCTCCTTGAGTCTTTGAAAACACAATTCCATTCATCATTTAGCCACAATAGGACTGCCTGTTAATTTTTAAAATCCTTCGGTTATTTTCAACATAGTATTTTCAGCCTACTTTTATTCAGTTTATCAAATTTTTGTCAGTGTGTTGAGGCCACTGGAAATGATTGCTTAAGCTTTACATTCTAGAAAGAGGCAGGTTTTTAAAGCAAAGGAAAGCATCTCTGGACCCCTTTTGTCATTTTCATGTCCAAGAAGCTATTTGCCTGATGAAACTGGATGGCTCCATGCCGGAGAATCCCCGCTCTCCATGTTCTGTAATAGCCTGCCAGGGTTGGCTGTGGTCTTGGAGAGGGACCTGTGCAGGGCTTTCCTTGCTGGATGACAGCAAAACCCTTCAGAAATGCACTTCCGGGGCTCATTCTCCAGGAGGCTTACTCTGTCTATCCTTGTTGATCTGTGTTATCAGATATAACATAAATCTTTCCCCCATCAGTAGATGCAAAAGAACTCCATTCTGTGTGGAGAGAGGATTGTTTTCACACAGCAGGGCCTGAATGCCAGGGCTTTGAGTGTTCTTATACTAACCGTAAAAGCTTCGCAAATGGGGACAACCAAGGTCCTGTGAAGTTATTACACAGGAAGGGATAGGACTAGGATCTGTCTAGAGGAGCTTGGTTTCTAACCAGGGAGGTTAGGTAAGAGTGGAAATCTGGGACAGAGGACAGGAGTCTTGCTGGCCTGTGATGTGTTACAGGGAGTCTTCAAGGAACCCTGAAGTGTGATTGATGAATGGTAGTCTGGACCTATATAAGCCAATAGATTAGGGGCCCTCCCTCTCTGCTCCTCTCGTTCCTTCACTGTAGTTATGTTAAGTCAGTTTTTTTTTTTAAATCACTATAACACATACCTAAGATAAGAAAAGGCATAGTGTAGCATGGTAGAAGCCTGTAGCCGAGAAAACTGTATGCCTCATGGCTGGAAGCAAGAAGAAAGGGGAAGAGACTGGGGATCCAACAATCCTCTTTGAGGCATGCCCCAATTACCCAAAGACCTCCCCCTAGGCTCTCCTCCCTGAGTTCTCTACCTTCTCCCAACAGCACCTGGCTAGAAACGGAGCCTTTTTCACTGGGCCTGCTGAGAAGCATTCGTTCCACTGCTAAAGCTATAGCCATGATCCACAGGCCTGGCACATGCTGAGCGTGCCTAGCTGGCATTTCCTTGGATCTCTGGGAGGGATCTGGACATGGAGCTGCATCTGGAAAAGAGAGTCCTTAGGGGTAAGGCATTGAAGTGGGTGTTGTTTATTTTGCCTGGGGACTGGCAGGAGACCACATGTGTCAGGAAATGTGTGTGTCTCACTGTGGGAGCTTTTGGAGGCTCAGCTGAAGAAGCTCCCAGAGAGCCAGTTCCCACGCCTTCCAGATGTTAGGTGTGAGGCTGTGGATTGGCTTCTGCAATGTGGCTGACCCTCGGTTTCTCCCTCACTTGTAAAATGGAGAACGTGAGGGCATGGGTAGAGGTAGGAGGTGGCGTGGAAGGTTAATAACACAGGATTGCCATACACACTAGCACAGTAGCGGAAGTGCTTGGCAGTTAGCCGTAGCGGTTATCTCTGACTCTGCATTTGGTGTGAGTGCCGTCTTCCTGTGGGGAAGTGGGTATGTCTGTGCTGGGCTTTTTGGCCAGTTCGTCTCACAATAGTCAGATGGTTGAGCATGGAGGTAGGGACTCCATGAGCGATGCCACTTTAACATCCTAAGTTCCGGTATCACCCAGGTGAGACCTGAAGAGAACCTGAATTGGGGGTGGTGAGAGAAATCCACTGCCATACTGGGTGTGGGGTTCAGAGGCCTAGGTAAGCTCTGCAGGCTTTGGCCACTAGCTCCAGGGAAGGGGTGGCGGTTTGACTGAGTAGCTGGGGGAATGAGGATATGCCAGTCGTAGAGAGAGGACAGCAGGAGTGTTTGGGGGGGTGATGGATCGGCCTGGGTCATCTTGCTCGAGGGGCAGACTGTGGAATGTCCACTGTGGACACTGGGGGAGATCAGCCAGGGGGGTGAGCAGCGTGGGGAGAGCTGGAGGCTTGGCAGGGCAGAGTGGAGGGCGGGGGTGAGAAGCCCAGGAGAAGCAGGAGAGCAGGGAGGACCCTGGGCAGCCTTCAGCGCCTCTCCTGCACGCACTGGAGCTTCCGCGGCTGCCTACTGGACTCCATGCTTTCGTCACAGAGACAGCATGGGACACCAAATCAGGTTAATGGCTGTTTTCTTCCTGAAGGAGGCCACAGACCCCCAAGAGGATACCTGGATTCTCTTTATAGCCGTGTGGGGACAATGAGTGCTGAGCGGGGAGCTGTGCTCCAGGCGTCCCAGACCTCCTCTCAGTCCATGCTTCCCTGGCCTTGAACTGGTTTTTCTTAGTAGTGAGATTTAGGTTCGGAATCTTTTTGGAAATAAGCAATGGGCCATCTTCCCAGAAACTCTCTGGATGCTTGAGCACAAGACTTGGACTTGTTCAGTGGGCTCGTGGTACCTAGGTCAAGACCTCAGCTTAAGAGTCTTTCCCTTAGCTGGACACTGGTGGCTTACACCTTGAATCAAGAAGCTGAGATCTGGAGGATCTCAGTTCAAAACCAGCCCAGGAAGAACAGTCTGTGGATCTGTCTCCAAAATAACCAGCAAAGAGCATGCCTGGAGGTGTGGCTCAAGTGGTAGAGCGCCAGCCTCGTAAATAAGCCAAACAAGCTTGAGGTCCTGAGTTCAAGCCCCAGTACCACCACCACCAAAAAAAAAATCCTATCCTTATAGTCAATCCAGCACTTCTTATTGGAAAAGTGTTCTGTAGAAGCTTCTAATCTTCCATGCAACCCATGTAACTATGTCAGCTGATTGTTGACACAAATAAGAAATCTGTATATTCAGAATTGGAGGAAAAACACAATGTGTGTTTGGTTCTACTTTACAGAAGGAATAATCCAAGTAGGTTAAATTTCAAAACCTTTAGTATTTCCACAGAGTAATAGTGTAAACCATACATGTTTTTCTCCTAATAATTTATTTCATTTCCTATAAGTGATTATGCTAGTTAAATGTTGTATACTGAGTTCTCACATAATATTTTTGTTCAGCTAAAATACACATAGCAAAATGAACAGTGTTAGCCATTTTGAAGTATACAGTGGCATTAAAGATAACTTTTTTATGCTGGTGCTGGTCTTGAACTCAGATTTGTACAATCACTTAGCCTTTTCACTCAAGGCTGGATGGAGCTTTATCTCTTGAGCCACATCTTGGCTTTCATCTTTTAGCTGGAAATTCTTTAAGAGTCTCACAGACCTTTCTGCCTAGTCTGGCTTCAAACCTCGATCTTCATGTGTCACCCCTCTGAGTAGCTAGGATCATAGGCATGAGTTCTCATGTGGCTTTAATTAGTCTGGCGGTATACATAGGAAATCAGAAAAGACTGTAAGGTTGTTTACTACAGGAAGAAATGTACTTGGTAACTGAATGCCAGTGGGTCTCAGATATGGTCTTTTGTGGGCATGAAGGAAGCCTTTGAGATAAGACTGCTGCATGGAATATTCCCATAGATTCTAGAAATAGGGTTGTTTTTACATGGAGTGATTATTTTTATTTTGTCAGGGGAGTAAGGAAATCTCTAAGGTCACCAGAAAAGAGAATTGTGTACATTGTATGGTCAGAATGTGAATTTTGAGTTGGGTTCAGAAGTGTAGAGATTTGGTGAGACTCTTGAACACAAATGTCCTGTGTAGATAAATCTCTGTATTTCTCATTGGCTGAAGTTAACAAATGAGCTTCACCATTACCTCAAAGTACAGCATGATACTGAAATCCTCAGTGAATTTGCAAATGTGAGGATCACCATAGCAACTCTATATTAAACTTTACATTCTAACATTGTTAGTAGAAGGTGCTGTGTCCTTGTAACACATTGTCAGGGAATAAAATGTATTTTTTTTCTAGCCATGGGGGTGGTGTATGTGTGTGTGTGTGTGTGTGCGCGCGCGTGCATGCGCGCGCGCATGCCTGTAATCCTAACTACTCAGGAGGCTGAGATCTGAGGTTCACAGTTCGAAGCCAGCTCAGGCAGGAAAAGTCTGTGAGACTCTTTAATCAACCACTAAAAAGGCAGAAGTGAAGCTGTGGTTCATGTAGTAGAGCACTTGCCTAGCCAGCACAAGGCCCTGAGTATAAACCCCAGTATGACTGAAGAAAAAATGGGAACTAGGAATGGGTAGGTACTTAATAACTATTTATTATATGAATGTATGACTCATGATATTCTCTGTCATTAGTGTAAGTTCCTTGAAGTAAAGAGTTAGGTTATTTCTTGATAGGGAATGGAGAAAAATAAAACCAATGTGACTTATTTGGGTCTTTTTTTGGCTTTAGGGTCTTGGATGTTTTCCCTGTTAACCCAGAGGGAACCTACTTGTGTCCCAGATTTCTACTTCCACCCCTTTATGATGGCTGTAATTATATTGTGGCTTCAAGTGAGTCATGGGGGGATTTAAAAAGAGGGGAGGCTATGGCAGGGGTGGGTGCAGCATTTTGCCTGGCAGGGTTGCTGTGCCCCAGCTTAGTAGCCCTTCAAGCCCCTCCATTCTGTCCCACAGGTTTCTGACCCGTGGGAAGAGAGCCCTTCTGCTGGGAATGGTTTCTGGAGGACACTGGACACTTGTTCTGGTTTCTAACGTCCTGTTAATTTGGTTATTTGTTCTCCACTGTGGTAACCTCCTCACCCATTCTGCCTCTGTGAGCGTTAGATTGGCAGGTGCGCTGTGTGGGAGGAAGAGAAGGAAATTTCTTATCTTAATTTCTCTGACAATGTGCTTGTCAAGCTCTTGTATGAAAAAGGAGACAAATTTCTTGCTTCTTGTCTGTGTGTGGGGAATACGTGTGTGTGTATGTGTGTGTATGTCTGCGCACATGTGCACATGTGTGCACACGCAAAGACAGCCCCATGTGTCATGGAAGTCTGTATTTATTCAAAGCATGACTTTGCTTCCTTTTCCCTCATTTAATTTATTAAATTAAGAAAGTCCCTTTGTAGGTCAACTACAGCAGTTTATATATTAGAGGAGAATGTTGGGGGAAGTAAAATTGTTAAGTGAAATATACAAATCACCTTTTGCTCAACCATGGGATGGAAGGAATCTTATTTAATAGGAAACAGTATATTAAATTCTTACCTGGTGTCAAGCCTGGTGCTTGAAGTTTTGTTTTGTTTTGCTTTTGTGGTGCTGGGAACCCAGGGCCTCATGTATGCTATTTGAGCACACTACCAGTGACCTACACACCCAGGTAGACATTGAGCCCCACCCCAAGTCTTGTGTGAGCTTTCCCTAGAGTCTTTCCCCAGAGTCTTGGGTGAGGTTCCCCCAAGGGCCTGGCTTGAGGTCATGCAATCAGATCTCAAAGGCTTATTCAGCAACTCAACTGCCTCTCCAGAAAACAGGGAAATAGCCTCCATAGTGAGAATGATTAGTCTGGATTTAAACCTCCAAGCTGCACTGGTTGCTCTGCTGCTCTGCCAGGCTGAGTACCTACACGGATGCAGACTGCTTTGAACCATTAACTTTGCAAAGAAAAAATGTAATAATCCTTGAATACAGTAAGATTGCTTATAGCAACAGAATAGCCTTTCATGATTCCTGGTGTGCAGGTGGTGCCCAACAAAGACTTATGAACTGAATTTCTGCATCAGTGCAGTTTGGCAATGATAAATACCAGGATAGCCAGATTAAACTTAAACGGAAGCTTAGATAAGGCAGTTTTACCTGGCACAAACTGACCAGAACAGGCCTGCAGGGCAGCTGGTGAAAGAGTATTCCAAATCTAAATCAACATTAGTTATTGATAGTTCATCTCCTAATATGCCTCGGCTTTCAGTGTGACCGTGAGCAGGGTGAGGCTGTTGAGTGCACCAGAGCCCCTCCAGAGAGTCGAAGCAACCCCACACGTGTGCAGGGCCAAGGAATTGGAAGCTCCAACCCTCTAGTCACAGCATGGCCTGTGGGGAAAGTGAATAGTTAACTTGGCTCTGGGCGCACAGTGGCTTACAATGGATGTTTGTGTCTTGGTTTTTTTTCACAGAGGACTTGTCTTTGGGGCCACAGAGCCTCCCATAGCCTTTCTCATTCCAAGAGAGCCAAGGAGCAAGGGCAGTATATGCTGTTCCTGGGTGGGCTTTCTTCCTGATGGGGCAGGAACAAGACACTCTATACAGCCACAGCACTGAAGGTGCTGCTGCTCCTTGGCTTTGGTAGATGTCACCTTTGTTCACATCTGGTGGCCAGCCAGTCACTTGGACAGTGGTTGTGAGTCACAGGACAGAGGGTGTGGTGTGCGGTCACATCAGGCTCAGAGCATACGCAGCCCGCGCCTTGCCCTGGCCTCTGTCTGGCAGCTTGGGGGCTGGCGTGGGGTGTGGCTTGTGCTGTTATCACCACCTGTGGCTTCCATATCTGACCCTGGCTTTGTCAACATGCTGCGTGTGGCTGGGTTCCCATCAGTGTCCCATCTGTCTTTGAGGATAGTTTGAAAAACTGTAGGAAACAGTCACGAGGTTGACCTTTTATCTCTTTTGTATGAGAAACTAAGAACTGGCTTGATTGCAGAGTTGTGATTGCATATGTGACTTTCAGGGTGTTAGATCTGTGTTTTACTCAATCTGATGCACCAAGAGACTATGGAATAAGACATGGGAGAGTCGGGGTGAGGAGAGGCAGCAGGGGTGGGGTAGGGCAGCCATGGCAGCGGGCTCTGGCCCCGAGGGTGCTGGGTGGCTGCAGAGCTGACCCGCCAAGCAGCGAGTTCTGTATCTGTGGGTCATGGCCAGGTGCTGGAGTCTGACAGGAAAGCTGGTAGCTGCAGGATTCAGGAAAGAGGTAGAAAGTGGGCTGAACTCATCGTGGACACTGAAGCTCTGGTTTGTTGGTCTGAGATACAGACTTCTTTCACAATAAAGCCATCAGCATATTCCTAGTTAACCTCAGAGATGTATGGAACAACAACAAAAAAAAACAAACCTTAGTTTTGACAACATTGAACATGGTGTTATTTCAGGTACTGACATCACTCATGTACCCAATGGGAACTACATTGACAACATTCAGAATTCAAAGCAGACCAAAGAGCTAACTTGGCGAAGTCTCCTGACGTCCACTCTGCTCACAGGGATGTTTTTAGCCCCGTATGACTGTCCTTCCAGAGACCCTGCATGCATATGCACAAAACACGTGCACCCTCTTGCTGGAGAGAGCAGCCCACAGAACACAAGTTGCAGTGGAGATGGATCATGCCCCGAACTGTATTTGACTCTCCCCACGGGTACCTTTGAGCTTGTTTGTGTCTAGGTAAAACCATTTTGCTACCCTAAATACTGTAGTACATGGACTTGGTGCCAATATAGGTTAAGTCTTTGCTCTCAAATTAAATAATAAAGGAAGACTACATTCATTATAGAAAGGTAGTTAGCACAGGTCCATAGCATCAAGTATTTTAAACTTTAACCTGGTCATTCCGGTTGTCTCATGGTAGCACTTAGACCCTCTGTGGCCTCAGAGCATGTCGCTGTAAAAGGGACACGTTGCTTTATTACCCAAGGCTCATGGAGCTGGCTGGAAACTCCACGTAGGTATCCTCTGGTAGAGCTAGAATGATGGCCCAGTTGTAGAATCGCTTTGGTAACAGGAATTGAGTAGATTGCCATGGAAGACAAAAGCCTTTTCTCCCCTGGCTTTCAGAACAGGGTTTCTGAGCCCTCTTTTGCCTGGTGTGTCTGTTTTCTGGTAGCAAAGTAAATATTATTTCTGTTAACAGAGGAAAAGGAAAATGTTTGCGGTCCGTCCTTTCCTTGGCACTTTGCCTGGGGATATTTTATCCTGATGATGGAGAAAGTCTTTCCTCAGGACAACAGACACCGCATTTTTGTCCCTCCCCCCCCTCGCCCAGGGGGCCTGATCTGCAGGCCCTGGCCGTCGCTTCCCTTGCACACTGCGCTCTTCTTGTCTTTCACGCGCAGGGCTAGCCTGGCCATTCTCTCCAGTCCAGTGTGCCGGATTGTCTGTAAAGCCCACAACTTACAGACATGCCAAGACAGTTTATCCAGACTATAGTCAGTGTTACTTTGCAGTGACAAGGCTATTCCTGTTACTAGTTCAAAGCCAACGTAGGTAACTGCTTGTCCCAGGCCCCCACCCCCCACTCCCTCCAGGTCCCCAGCCCCCATCACCAGGGCAGAGGGGAACCTTGCATCAGCACCCAGAACCATCCTGGCCTGAACCCCGTCCATTCTGTTCAGCTGCCCTCACCTCGATATTCATTTGAGGAAGAGGAACATGGGTTGCAAAATAAACAATTATAAACTTTTCTTACAGTCAAAACCAGCAACTAGGAACCACCAGAACTGTTCACATTGGCCCACAATCGCTACCTACCAGCGATGGAAAGCATATTCGTGTGGAGAGGAACAGTACAGGCCAACTTTCAGATGAATATCAATAGTGTTTTCTAGCCAGGCATGGAAGCACACAGGTATAATCCCCACTATTAAAGAGACAGAGACAGAAGGATCGTGAGTTTGAGGCTAGCCCAAGCAAAGTTATTGAGAACTTATCACAAAAACAAATAAAATATATAACAAAAGGTCTGGGGTCGTGGCTTAAGTAATAGAGCATTTGTCTAGCAAGTAGGAAGCCCTAGGTTCAATAACCAGTATCCTGAAAATGTTTTCCAATGGGCACAAATTATCTGCACATGGATATTTATGGCTTCTATTCATTTGATAAGACGCTGGCCAGTTCACTAGCATTTGAACCCCAGTTATGTGTCTTATTAGCTATGTGACTTTGGGTAGAGCTTTACCCTTGGTCAGCCTCTGTATTTTTCTCCTGCCCTTTAGGGTTCCCTGTGAGATTAAATGTCTTAATCCCTGTAAAACATTTAGAATACTGCTTGATGCTAAGGCTTGATGCTTGGCGCTAAGAAATTAGCAGTAAACATTGTTACTTTCTTATTTTTCACAGTCAGCTAGTACTATTTAACTTAAATGTGCCAAACTTTGGGCTAAGTCTTTATAGCTGGGTGGTGATCTTGTCATGATGGTTCAGCAGTTGATTTTTCAACTTTATGGTGGTGGTTCAAAACCTATCTGCATTCAATGGAGACTGTGACATGGATTTTGAATGTTAGTGGTATACTGGACAGCAGCAGTGAGCCATGGATCCCATGCAGCCACATGACCACTATGGGGCCCAAAGCTACTCTACAGTATGCGTTGTTAAAGAGCTACGGTGGTCAGGAGCTGAGGTGTATTCAACGGTCAGGACTTCAGGATTTCAGGCACATTATGAGTTTACTGGGATACAGCCACTCCAAGTGAAGGAGCATCTCTGGATTTCATTTCTCCCTCACAGTGACCTCATGAACTTTGTATTTTATTTATTTATTTTTAAATAATGAGCTTTGTATTTTAAAAATAAGGAAATGACCATCAGGAAATAAGGAACTTGCTGCAATACTAAGTAGCAAAAAACCCTCTAATTTAAATTTACCTGGCTCACCAGGCACCAATGGCTCATACCTGTAATCCTAACTACTGAAGAGATCGCAGTTCAAAGTCAGCCTGGGCAGGAAAGTTGGTGAAACTCTTATCTCCAATAAACTACTCAGAAAAAGCCAGAAGTGGTGCTGTGGCTCAAGCAATAGAGTGCTAGCCTTGAGCACAGAGCAGCTCAGGGACAAAGCCCAGGCCCTCAGTTCAAGCCCCAGGACTGGCAAAAACAAATAAATAAAAAATTTACCTGGCTCCAAATTACCACAGGCTGATAATATGTTGTTAGCGACACCTCTACTCACCCAGTGAAAGATGCAGTTGGTGACACAGCATGGCTGCCAGCCACACCCAGCAGCACACGTCTCTCTTTCTACCTGCCTGGTCAGTGGCAGGAAGATTCTGAGTTGGAGAGGCTCCGAGGCAGCTCCGGTGGGAGTTACACCTTTCCTGCCCCATCCAAGAAAGGCAGGAGTGTGTCTTGCCTCAGCGCTGGGCGACAGCCATGGATAGTCTTAGGTAACGAGATTTCCAAGGGCCACTATTTCCCTATAGAGATCTCTAGGTGGGCAGAGCATCTGGTCAGGGGCTAGCCAGTCATTCAAGGATGAGACCAGAGCAGGGTAAGGAGCACTGGCTAGCAAAAACTAAGACTAGATCCTCTCTCCAGTGACCAAGGTGCAGGTGAGATGTGCGCATAGGACTAGCAGTGAGGGTCTGCTGAGGTAGAAGGGTCCCCAGGGGGCAAGGCCTATAGAAGCCAGAGTGGAACTGTGAAGCTTTCCACAGAAAGGGCTGGAAAGAAACCACAGGAGAAGCTCCTAGTGAGTCCTAGAAAAGGCTATGACACTACGAAATACATCACACACACACACACACACACACACACACACACAC
>NW_012267314.1:118408-141534 GCF_000151885.1 Dipodomys ordii | reverse complement strand
TGACACTACGAAATACATCACACACACACACACACACACACACACACACACCTTCATGCATGTACCAGTGCATCCACAGCACACACACACACACACACACACACACACACACACACACACACACCTTCATGCATGTACCAGTGCATCCACAGATAGATTCTGGGGATGTGTAGCTTTATTATGTATAAAGCCAAAACTTCAAATTTCTGGTGATAAATTAATGCCACTGAAAGGGATAGACAGACCCTAAGGGTTAATTTCACTTCTGTCATCTACTAGCTTCTTGCAGCAGTTTTGATTAGACAAGAGACAGTGTGTTTTAAGAAAAAGAAACAAAACCAAATGGGCTGGAAATCGATGTAGCCTTAGGTCCTTTGTCTTGGCCTGTATTCTTCTCGCTTCTTCCCCAGCCCTTGTGGTTTGTCTGTCTAAAACAGTTTCTATTTTTGAAAGAGCAGAGGATCTTTCCGTGCCTCTGTGAGAGGCCGGCGTTGGGTGCTCCCTTTGGAGCAACTGCCCCTGGGAGTGAGTCACCGGTCCCGGCCACGTGTCAGCTCATAGGTGGCAATGGAGACGTGTTCTTCTAAGCCTAATGATCATCCATCTGGGAACTCTATTAAAGTAGACATGTCAGCAAGTGAGACATCCCCTTTCTACTTGTCTTATACTTGGCTTTTAATGACTTTTAAATTACTGTATTAAGCCAGGGTGCCAATGTCCCAAGCCTGTCATTCTAGTTACTCAGGAGGCTGAGATCTAAGGATCGTGGCTGAAAGTCAGCCTGCATAGGAAAGTTCACGAGACACTTATTTTCTGGTGAAAAGCCAGAGGTAAATGTGGGGCTCAAGAGGCAGAGTGCTAGCTTTGAGCAAAAAAACAAAGGGACAACCAGGTCCTGGGTTTAAGCCCCAGTGTTGGTACACACACACACATCAAAGCCAAAAGTATAACAAGCTGTAGAAAAAAAGCCAAAGCAAAAATGGTTCTACTTTGGAAAATTAGAAACAGAGAGAGCTGAGGGCGGGGGCAGAAGAAAAGAGAAAGACAGACATTAGGGTATAAATCTAGATGCTCTTAAATGCCTAGAACTTAACAGTCACACAGTCAACACCAAACTTAACATTCTTGTGCCAGCACCACTCCACCATGAAGTTATCCCTGGGGGCAGCACCTTCCAGCAGGCAAGTTCGATGCCCAGTCCTGGCCCCAAGATTGAGTGTTGGCACAAGTGTGGCTGTCACTACCAGCAATCCCCTTTATCTTAATCTCATCCTGCTTCTTGTGCAAGATGGCCACGTCTCTCGTGTGCCTTGTGCCATATAGCTGGTTTTTGGTGACAGTTTATTGTATAGGGAGGAGCAGTGTCATTTTCAAAGCTTACTTGGTCATGCTGTCGTCTGGAATTTGTCTCCAGAAGCTCATCTTCTTCCTCTCACTGGCTACACGCATGACACTCTGCTCTTTGCAGGTGCCGTGTGTGCCCTGGGGCCTCTCCACGTGACCATGGTCTCCTTCTTGCAAGTGAAAACCTAGCCCAGGCCTCTCAGCCCCGATGTGTTTCTTGGCCATTCGAACACCTGATTTACTGTTTCATCTTTTTCAGCGTGACTCAGCGGGAGTGGAACCATGCGCTGTGCATGTTTGTATGCCTGCATCCACATACCTAGGCATGTTTGCTTATGAATACTGTCACCTAAATGTAGTATCGCCTCAAATGCTCAAGGTTTTATTTGTGCATTTAACCTCCAGAATGAACAAGAGAGAAAGCCCCTTCCCCAGCTTTCATTGCTGCATGGCTCTCAAGGAGGCCATGAGGCACATTTTCCCCTTGTAGCCCACACTCTGGGTCTAGAATCCCAAACTCCTTGACAGGATGACCCTGACTCATTTATAGGGGCTGTGCAGGCTTTTGCCTATTTATGTCCACTGAGTACTAACCATGGGGTGTGGGTGTGCACCGCTAGGACTGCAGGAGAGCTGGGGGCTCTGTGGAGTGGCATGTGGGGTGCTTAGTGCAAAGCAACGGTCCCCATGCATAGAGTAAAAGTCTCTGCATCTGTCAAGTGACAGAGTGGAGTAGATCTTTGTGCTCAGTATTCAGTTCATCCCAACAATCAATATTTGTCCAAGTGTACTCTGTCCATCTTTTCCTATGTACTTCAACCCCACCTTCCTCATTACTACCTTCTTACTCAAGAGGAAGAAATTGAGAAGATTGCATTTTGAGGCCAGCCTAGTGCAAAAAGTTAGTGAAACCTCATATAGCCAACAAGCTGGGCATGGCGGTGCATGCCTATAAATCCGATCACAGGGAGGCATAGACAGAAAAACTGTGGTCCAAGATCAGCCCTGAAAAAATAACTGAAGAAGAAAAGGGTTGAGGGCAAGGTTCAAGTGGTCAAATGTCTACAGTTTGCCAAGTATGAGGCTCTGAGTTCAAAACGCCAGTACCACCACCACCACCACCACCACCACCACAGTACAACTCCTCCTCCTCCTCCTTCTCTTCTTCCTCCTCCTCCTACTAATGTGCTATTATTTATCTTAGTCAATTTAGTACTTATCAATCCTTAAGGGGTGTTATTTCTATGCCCACTTTATAAAAGAGAAAAATTAGTCTCAGGGAGGTGTAGTGATTTGTCCAGGGACACACAGAAGAAGGGCCAGGCCAAGGACAGTCACCCCACATTGAGTGCAAGCCTCACCACTCAATGTGCCTTCCAGGTACCCAGGGACACAGTCTTGTCATAAACAGCCAGAGACATCTGTGACTGATAAATAGAGCTTCAAGGAAAGATGCATTGACTAGGGAGTGGTGAAGAAATGAGATTGCCAACTAGAACTCTTGAGCCATGAACGATTTTGGTCTATCAGATATGTTTATATCTTCCACCAATCAGATTTACTTGGACATCAGCTAAAAAGAGAAGAGGAGCATACATTGAATACCATGAACATGTCAACTTCCTGTCAAGTCTACTTTTGAAAACCAGAAGAACACAGGGTAGATATCACTCCTTGAAAGAGTACAGTTTGATGGGCGTGACAGGTGTGTGAGGAGGGTAAACGTCACTATGAGGTAATCAGGAGTATTTTTGCCTTTTTAGAAGTCTTACAGACTTCTAAAGTCCACCAGATCCTTCCCTGGATCCTAGCATCCATGGTTTTGCTGTTACTATAGTTTACCTTCCCAGGAATTCAGCAACATATTTTAGCCTTTCATTTTCCAGATAGGGTCTTGTGCTTTTGCCTGGACTAGCTTCAAACCATGATCCACTTACCTCTGTCTCCTGAGTAGCTGGATTACAGGCATGCATTACCATGCCAGGCTCCCTTGGGCTCTCTTTTAATGGTCTTAGTTTTGTTCTTCTAGACTCTGGGACACATGAACTAGGTTTTGTTCAAGTGGAATTAGATGGTGTTATTCCTTCTGACTCATTCCTGATGGAAAAACTTGCTCTGAGTTCAGAACCTCAGGTAAACCTCTGCTATGGTGCCCTCTGCCCCTTCAGTGTATCAGGCAGACTGAGGGCTGGAATGGAAATGTTTTCTCATGGTGAGCTCAAGCAGCTTTAGCTTCTCAGAGCCCAGAGCGTCAGTCCCATCAAGAGGGGCCAGGACTGGTACAAGGCCATCAGTGTTGCTTTGAGGACTGACCGAGCTTTACATGAGAAGTGAATCATGGGAGACTCCTCAGTGTGATGATCTGGCATAGTCGTGGTGTCTGCTTTCTGTGTCATCAGAGGACTGTGTGGGGACTGAGAAGGTGAGCAAGTAGGTTATCCACAAATGGGGTTTCTCATGCCCAACCAGTTACAGATTTTTCCCCCATCCCAGACTATGAGCCTTATCTTAGGGTGCTTTGGAGACCCACATGGAGACAAGTTGGGTAAACATTGATAAACACAGGTAAACACATGTATTTGAAGAGAGATGGTTTGGAATCCACAAGCCAGGATGTAATAAAGGACGAAATCCTCTTTAGAAATTCCTCACTAGTCCATGTGCTCTTCCTTGGCTTTGGTTGGGAATGTTTGCTTTGAAGCCCCAAGGGTCTGGAACTCTCCAGCCCAGGGATAGATCAGTTCTGTTTCCTTCAAAACATAAATGAAAACCAAGCCAGCTTCTAAAAAAAAGTCACATTCTCACTGCAAAGCCACTGATGTCTTTTGGCAACTGCATTTCCACACTCCATCTCACGTGTGAGGCAAGTGTACAAAGAGGAATACACACAGCTGCATAGGCTTCCTACACACATTGCCTAAGGAGACTCTTGAGTTAAGTTTCCTCAAAGCCGGTATCTGTAACTGGCAGATTAGAACTTATTTTAACTTCTTATAGTATCAGGAGTCTTCTCATGTCAAAATATTCCAGTGGGTTTTTTCCTCCCAATTTTGGATGTCCAAAATCTATGTTTGTTTGTGCTGTGGAGGTTTCAGTGTTCTCTTCTGAGGATGAGCTCCTGCCTCTGGTCAAGGTGAGAGGTTAAGATGAGTGGACCAGAATGCAAACGCCATGCTTACGATTCCAAAAAATCCAATTAACCTTTGATGTGATCTTGACCCTCATCAGAGCTCATAGATGCTAATCCTTGGTGCATCTTCCTTTGATAAATTTAGCACAAATCAATATCAGAAATAAAAACAATGTTTGAGGTATTTGGAGAAGTGTCAAATGAAAGAATAATGACCTTGCCCGTTTTCCACGTCACGGCTGTTTGCTGGGATAGGAAGGATGAAATCTCTCACACTGTGAATAATAGAAGCAGAGCCATCCATGGTCGGAGGCACTGTGTGTTCCATCCGTGATGGGGTCCCCCGTGCCCCGTGCACAGCCCGACTCACTGCAGGCCCCCATTCAACCAACGTGCACCAATAAATGACTCTCCTATACACATAAATTGGGAATAAATGAATATATGAACCAATACAGTTGCTTGATATAGCAAAAACTTATTAAGCTTTAGGTAAATCAAGTTTATTTATTTACTTACTTATTTTGGTGCCAGTCCTAGGGCTTGAATTCAGGGCCTGGGTGCTGTCCCTAAGTTTCTTTTGCTCAAGGATAGCACTCTACCACCTGAGCCACAGTGCCACTTCTGGCTTTTAGGTGGTTAATTGGAGCTAAGACTTTCCTGCCCACACTGGCTTTGGACTGTTATCCTCACATCTCAGGAGTTAGGATGACACATGTGAGCCACCGGCACCCAGCTCAAGTTCATTACTTAGGGCAATAGAAGAAATTACACAGAAATAAGAAACAAACATCTTCATGTGGAGATTGCATTGTAGAAGGCAAGGCATGTTTGCTGACTCATGATCTCCAAAGATGGCATATGCCTTGGAGAAGCATGACATCAGGGAAAGAACAGAAAGTATCTGCTGAGAGCCTGAGAAGCTACCGAGGACTCTGGGAGCTGGCAGAAGATGCGGACGCTCTTGTAGTCATGTGAGTTCTGCTGAATATTTTGGGGAGCAGGTTTAGCCGTGGTGGTGCTGGGCCAAAGTGCAGCATGGAAACCTGCTCGGGAGTTCTGAGGTTAAAGCCATGTAGGCCATAGTTCTTTCTCATACTGGACCTTCTTGGACCAGACAGACTTACATTCTCTGACTTAAGCCCGGCTAGTGTTTACAAACCTCGTGCCATTGCACTACTGATCGCCTAGCACCTCTAGGCCTCCCTGGTAAAGACGCGAGTTGCCTGTGTACCATTCTGGTCCCGGGTTTAGGAATCACCTTTGGGAAACGGGCACTTCCCAATCTACAACCCGTCACACCCACCTTGGGCTCGCAGGCCTCTGAACCATCATGCCTGAGAAGTGGGACTTTCTGTGGGGTGTGGGTGTGGGCGCAGTGTGCGTTCTGCTGTGGAAATTCCCTAACAGAATTCTAGATTTGATTTTATTTTTTTCATTTCAAAGATCCAGGGTCTTAAATGAATGCTTCTACACAGTAGTCTCGGCGATGTGCCCAGCTCCGTAGCCGTCACGTGGGGTATTGGTGATGCCTGCAAGGGAATGAGGACTTAGACTTCCTAACCTAAATTGCAAGGACAGATGTTTGGCCAATCGAAAGATCCCAAAATGTGGGAAATGTTCTTTCTGACAAAGAGTCTGTGTGATCCTGCCCAGGGGACCAATCATGGGCTCCCCAGCTCCCCAGGCTCCTTGCTAGTGATGTGTCACATGGGTAAGGCTGGCATGTGGCTACAAAGCTTTGGTTCTGAGCTGGGCTCTGGGGCCGCAGTGGGGGTTACTGGTCTCCATCTCTGCAGGGGTGGGGGGGAGGGTTCCTTCAGACAGGAATCCCAAAAGGATCTCTTCCCTTTCATCCGCGTGCTTTCCCTTCAAAAGATGTTCTGTGTGTTGATCTTTTATGTTTAAGCGTTTTGAAATCTGCATGACAAGGTATCAATGGGAAGCCCGGCTGTCTGAAATTCACTCTGCTCAGACACACAGACTGAAGCCTCCAGGCTCCAAGGTCAGGTAGCTCTTTCTGGTCTCTCAGGACACTGTCCAGCCACTGGTCACCACATCTTCCCTCCATCCTGACAGTACAGCTTTCTTGTGGTGTCCGTTTTTGCCTACATGAGAAAGGACCTCTGATCCCTAGATCCCTGGGATTATACGCACTAGTGACCCTTGACCCTCTTCCCCCATCCTGTGGGTAATTGTTCCACCTCCTTGACTTGAACTTCATTCATTCAGTGGGAATTTGTTTGAGCATCTTCTGAGACCCAGACACAAACTTCCAGGTTTCATTCATTCTAAAGCCATTGTTTTGTCTTGGACCCTGGATGGTGTCACTCTTTACCTCTGCCTTCTGCTGCTCAATGTATTTTGCACTATTCTGGCTCTGAAAACAATCCCGCTTATTCCTGGGCAGCTCATGCATGACTCAAAATTTTTAGATGCAAGGTATGTAAGTGAAGTTGTGATATAACTGTGGGAGACAGAGAAGACTTTTGTTTACCCTCAAGGCCCCAGACTATTTTTTTTTTTTTGTTGCCAGTGCTGGGGCTTGAACTCAGGGCCTGGGCACTGTCCCTGAGCTTCAAGGCTAGCATTCTACTACTTGAGCCACAGTGCCACTTCTAGCCTTTTCTGTTTGTATGGTACTAAAGAATCGAACCCAGGACTTCACTCTACCATTAAGCCACATTCCCAGCCCCAGACTCTTGTTGTTGTTGTTGTTGTTAGCTGTATTTGGACCTACATTGCTATGATCATCTCATAGCTCAAGGTGGCCACTTCAGCCAGCCATCATCAGTCACTGGACAGGTAGAAGGACAAAGAAATGAGCTTGAAAAAAAAATAGGCACCCACCATTCTTTAAACACCATCTACTTACTTCCCCTGGCATGTCCTAATCCTAGCTACATTTAAATGTACTTTTCTTCAAACATCCAGGGTAATGCTCTGTTATCTCTCTAAATACTTTATGGAGACATGCTGTGCTCTTGCATTTCAAAAGATTCCTGGCTACAAAATGTGTCTCTCCATAAAAAGAAAGAAGGGGAAAAAAGGTAACAGAATATTACTGCTGTTTAGAAATGTCTCTAATGCATCTTTAAACATGAGCTAACACAATTTAAAAACAAGGAGTGATAAATGCCCCTAGTTTTCTTCCGGCGCATTAGGAAGTCTCTGAATATTTTGAGTTTTCTCCAGATGAATGGAGTTGCTTCCCAGAACCTCCAGGGCAGCTGGTGCCTTCTTCTGTTAATGCTGTACTTGCTGCTGGGATCGTGTCAGATGCTCGCTAGGCCACAGCATCATACAATATCGATTTCAGTCGGGTGTGGACGCAGCCTTTCACGCGGGCCTTGGATACTCACGTCTTGGTTCAGGTCTCACCATTTTAATCCTTATACCAGCTGTTTCCTGGCTCCATATCTGTGGCCTCATATTTCCCAGAATTTGCCACAGGACACTTTAAAAGTGAGCCAGAAGCCAGGTGCTAGTGGCTTATGCCTGTAATCCCAGCTACTCAGAAGGCTGAGATCTGAGGATGGTGGTTGGAAGCCAGCCCAGGCAGAAGTGAGATTCTTAGCTCCAGTTAACCACCAAAAAGTTACAAGTGGAGGTATGGCTCAAGTGGTAGAACACCAACCCCAAGTGAAAAAGCAAAGTGAGAGCCCCAGTACCAACACACACTCACATACACTTCTGGATCTGCCTGGGACCAGGCATTTTCTCTGGTACATTATCTTCTGAAGTTCTGGAGGCATTTCCCAGGTTGCACCCGTGAGTCATGGGAAAACCCGGGACCCTGAAGCTTCCTGATGCAGCGCTGTCAGTCTTCCTGCAGACACAGGCTCCACGAGGGCCGCACGGTGCTCTGGGAGATGCCCACAGACAGGCAGCAGGACCTGCGGCGGCGGCGGAGGCTAGAAGGACTCAGGAACAACAGAAGGCACAGGAAGGAGGCCTTGGCCGGGGCTCCGCTGGCACTCGCACCCCATCATCCCTCCGGTCCATCATCGCATCTCTGCTTTCTGCAGTTTTCTCAGCGCTCTCCCTTCAGTCTGGAGGCGCAGGCCGCCTGGCCTTGCAGTGGGTCTGCGTGGTTTCCTGGCTCAGCTCCGTGGACACCCACTTGTTGCCTGCTCTGTGGAGCCTCGGCACCTGGCCTGCACTAACCCCCCATCCCCTGCCACAGGCCCAGGGCAGTCTCCAGACCGTTGCCGTTTCCTCCATGAGGAACAGAATGCGATCTTGCAGTCAGCTGGGGATACAAGTGGCTCTTGTTGGAAAGAAAACGACTGTGGAGCATAGCATTTTCCCTCAGATAAAGCCTGTCGTCTTAGAAAGGAAATGAGAGAAAGAAATGTGTTGGCCCTTTGTGTGTCTGAACAGCTCTCTGCACTTATCACACTGTCAAATGACATCCTTTGGTGGCTGCCCTGGTCCCGGCACACCCCTTTAATCAGCCCAATGGGGGAAAGAAGAGAATCAACTATAGGCGTCAGAGGGAAAACAGAGGAAATGGGAGTTTTGCTTTTTTGACGGTTTGGGTTTCATTGGAGTTCATTTGTGTTTGCAGATTCCTGCCACCATTAGGAAAACATTTTCTCTGTGTCTCTTTTGAGCAGCATTTGGCTGGGGGCAGGGGTGAGGGAGGGGGCTCTTCCTGATTTCCACTTCCTGGGGAGACCAACAGCACATGCGACTCCAGCCCCAGGAGAGGCGCCCGGCAAGCCCAGTGATGTATCCTATTAGCTCTCAAAACTTAGATGTGTGCACGCATGTGTGCATGTGTATGTGTGTGTGTGTGACAGACTGTGTGTGTGCATATGTGCATGCTTACATGCATGCCAGTACTGGGGCTTGAACTCAGGGCCTTTTGTGTTCTCAATTGCTTTTCCTCTCAGGGCTGGCTCTCTACCACCTCTACTTCAGTCTTTTTGCTGGTTAATTGAGATTAGAATTTTGTACCTGGGCTGGCTTCCAACTGTGATCCTCAGATCTCAGCCTCTTGAGTACCAGGATTATAAGGCATGAGCTTGGTGCCTGGCACATTAAGATCTTAAAGGCCTGGGAGACTCACTAGCTCCCTCTAGTTGATGTGCCGGATGGAGGCACAAGAGGCTTAGTTTCAGACTAGTGCACCCTTTCCCTGCCTGTCATGATTTGAGAACTTGTGGGTAAGGAGTCTAGGATTTTGGTAACTAGATAAGTCACTGGTAAGCAGAGCCTTAGGCTCTGCAAAGTTGGAGAAAAATAGTGTCTGAGGGGCACACAGAGCCGTGAGCTGCTTCACAGGACAGTTTATCGGAAAGCACTGTAAAAACCGTCAAGAATTAAATAAAGGCAAAGCATTATCGTTCCTCCTCTTGGCTTTTCCTGAGTGTAGATGTGGGTGGAGGAAGAAATTAATCCTCACCAACAACTTCGATGATGGTGGTGGTGGTGGTTGTTTTCCACCAAAGCCTGGAAATTTGTCAAGGGAAGGACAGGTCTAAGAAGAGTTTTATAATGCTTTGGACAATCAGCGGACATACTGTTTGCCATCTACCTCCACTGAGATGGTGGTGAAGCAGTGTTATTCTTAGTCATCCATAATTCATGCCAGGGTAAGACAGGTTGGTAGACACTGTTGGTGCCTGAGTTGGCCGCGGACTGGGATTCAGCAGTTGGGTGTTTATCAAGACCCACATCTGGGGCCAGAGGTTTAAGGTTGCCGCCTCAGCCCTTGGGCCTAATGTTTCTCTTTCTGAAGTCAGTACATGTTAGGATGTGATTATATTTTTGGTGGTGGAGGGGACTTGAACTCAGGGCCTGCATGCTGTCCCTTAGCTTCTTCGCTCAAGGCTAGTGCCACATTCCCACTTCAGGCTTGTTTGATGCTTAATTGGAGATAAGAGGCTCATGAACTTTCCTGCCTGGGCTGGCTTCTAACCACGATCCTCAGATCTCAGCCTCCTGAGTCATTGGATGGTAGGCATGAGCCCCCAGAGCCCTACTTAAGAATCTGATTATTGACATTTATTTGTGTTCAAGCCTAGAGGAATGTTTTTGTGGGAAGATAAAAGGAGAGAGGATTATGCTGGATAATTGTCTGTGATTGCTAACAAATGTCTTTTTTCCTCTTCATAGTTCCCATGGTGATTTTTTTCGTTCAGCACAGCATTGATCTTGTGGGTGTTAATTAGACTCTTAATAGTCCCCAGGAGCAGACAGAGCTGTGATTCATTTGTATTTTTTTAATTTAATGTTTGTTGATGGATATACAGCATAAAATGGTGGAAAACCTGTACTGTTGAGACCTGTTACATCATTTGGTACAATGCCAGGAGCATAAGGGTAGCATGAAAAGAAAAAAAAATACTCATATAAATTATTTTGTTTTCTTTTCCTTGAAAGAACTCGATTCTTGTGGTATTTTGGTTTTTAGAATTCACAAAAGAGGTCCTGGCATATGGGTGTTAACTTTCAAGGTGGTAAGGATCTAGCACTGCCTCTGAATGTAAGTAACATACATTATGTATGCCCTCCTTCGAAGCACTGGTCCAGGTTTTCAAGTACATGTAGCTTTTGTTGACTTATGACTAATAAGTTAAAAGCATTTCTGAGGAGGCTTTAACTCCAGTTTCCTGCTTGAAGAGCAGGAAATGTTTCTCTTATTTTTCATTCCCCCCTACTTTATCCTGTTATATTAAACAAATCCTTATTAAATCTTTTTAAAAAAGGATTTCTGACTACACAATAGCTTTCTGCAATTATTTTATCAGTAATCAAAAGATATGAAATATAATTATTACCATATGAAGATGTATATATAATGTGTGTGTGTGCATGTGTACGTGCGCATGTGCGCTGCTATTAGGGCTTGAACTCAGGGTCTGGACTCTGTCCCTTAGTTTTTTCACTCAAGGATTGTGCTCTACCACTTGAGCCATACCTCAACTTCTTGGTCTTTGGTGATGTATTAGAGATAAGGTCTCATGGGCTTTCTTGCCTGGGTTGGTTTAGAAATGTGATCTTCAGATCTCAGCATCCCGAGTAGCTAGGATTACAGGCACCAGCCAATGTGCCCAGCAGCACATAATTTTCTTAACCTTAAAAAATAATCCCAAGCTGGGTGCCGGTGGCTCACACCTGTAATCCTAGCTACTCAGGAGGCTGAGATCTGAGGATCATGGTTCAAAGCCAGCCCGGGCAGGAAAGTCCATGAAACTCTTATCTCCAATAAAACCACTAGAAAACTGGAAGTGGCACTGTGGCTCAAGCGGTAGAGTGCTCACCTTGAACTGAAGAGTGCAGAGACAGCACCCAAGCCGAGTTCAAGCCCCACGACCAACCAAAAAAAAAAAAATCCCAGTGCCTGAAATGATAAAGTATCATTTGCTAACTATTAACCAGAGCAGTGTTAATTGATAACGAAACCTCAAGATATATAGAATAAAAGAATTTCTCGAAAGGGGTCTCTGAAATGACTTTTTAGAGAGCAAATAGTTGATGGTTCGTCCTAATACAGGAAATGTATCTGCTCTCACCTGTGGTCTCTGCCTCTTGGGAAGTGGAGGTTGGAGGATTACTCTCAAAGGCTGGCTCACGCACAAGTGTGAGATCCTATCTGGAAAAAACAACAACAACAAACTGACACAGAGAGAATTTGAGGCACAGCTCGAATCGTAGAGGGCTTGTCTAGCAAGTACAAGGCCCTAAGTTCAAACCCCACTCCAAGGAGAAGGCATATCCTATAGCTTCTGTTGTTTCTTTGTAAACCGTTGAACTCCAGGTGACTGACAAAAGCATGGAACCTCCTAGACAGAAGATCTATCTCTCCTTGGCTCGGCCATGAGCCCCTTCCCTGCCAGCCGGAAGATTTGCTCAAGTGTTAGCAGGGAGCCCAGTTCCTTGTTTCTGCCACGGCAGAAGTTTGAGACCTTGTTGGAAGAACAATGTGACTTATGAAGGCCGAGGCACCTCTGTTGGGTGGCAGTGGGGTGGAGCCTTGTGCATTGGCCAGGAGTCCCTTGCTGGTGAACGCAGCCCAGAGCTGGCCCCAGAACACAGGGAATTTGGGTGAGTTTGCAGCAGAGGCCAGGAGAGCCTCTGGGTTGGACTCTTCAGAATGTGCGAGCTGGGAGACGCCAGCAGGTACAGGTGTTTGCTGTACTCCAAGGAGAAGGGGGACTGCTAATGAGTTTCATGCAGCTCAGTCAGTCCTTCCACACAGAGCTGGGATGGCTTCTAAAAGGCCACCTGGCTAGGCACAGTGGCTCACGTTTGTAATCCTACGTACTTGGGAGGCAGAGATCAGGTAGATAGTGATTTTGCCTGCCTGGGCAAAAACTTTGGGAGAACCCCGTCTCAACCAGTGGAAGCTGGGGGTGGGGGTACATGCCTGCCATCCGAGTTGCACAGGAAGCATACCTGAGGGGGACCTCAGTGCAGGCCAGTCTGTACATAAATGGAAGATTCTATTGTAGAAATAACCAAGGCAAAAAGGCCCGGGAGCCTGGCTGCAAGTGCAGGGTCCTGTGTTCAAACCCCAGTACCTCCTCCCCCACATACACCCACACAAGTTCACCTTTTGTTGTGGATCTTTTCCTATGTCTGCTGCTCCAAAGAGGAGCAGTTCTTCCCAGGTAGCAGTTCTTGAATTCCAGCAAGAAGAGGTTTGAAGAAGCCTGCAGCTTCAAATAAAGCAATACACTCCCCAGCAGGAAAAGCTCCCTCAACACCAGCTAATCCAATTTCCCACCCCAGGCAGGAAGCATGCTGGAGGACGCTTCCTACAAGTCTGGAATGCATATCCTTTTTATCAAGAGTTCTGTTCTTTGTTGCACATTTAAGTTATATAAAGGCAGAAACCAATCGAATGGGCTCTGGGAATGTGGCTCAGGGGTAGAGAGCTCGTGGGTTTGAGCCCTAGCAGGAAACAATATGACTGGCATTGAGCCTTGGTGAGACTATATTCCATTTGCGTATGAAGCAAAAATGTATTTTTTAAAAAGCTGGGCACAGTAGCTCAAGCCTATGATCTTCGATACTTAGGAGGCAGAGATCAAAAGATCAAGGTTCAAGGCCAGCTGGGGCAAAAAGACATTCAAGAGACTCCATATGAATCAATGGCTGAGTGTGATGGTATATGGCTATAATCCCAACTACAGGAGGAACCCCATGGAGGGTACACCTGTCATCCCCAGTAACATGGAGAAGTACAAGAAGGATGGCCAGATCGGCTGGGGAAGAGATCCTGCTTTGAAAATAACCAATGCAAAAAGAAAAAGGATTGGAGCTGTGGCTCAAGTGGAAGAGTGCCTGCTTTGCGAGTGATGCCCTTAGCTCAGTCCTCTGAGAACAAAACCGAGGAAGGGTTTCCAAGGAGAAGGGCCCAGGCACCCCTGAGGCATGGGCTTTCTTACTGCCCTGTCTTCTGGTCAGTGCATGTTTCTCCCTGTTGGTGAAGGTTGAGAGAGCAGCATGAGGCTCCCCAATCATCTCTCCACCAATGCCTTCTTGATGGGTTTCCTTTAGAGGTGGTGGGAGGTGCTTTGTGGCCTGCTCAGTGGAGCGACTGGTTGGGGCTGGGGGGCAGGGGCAGGGAGGGAGCACCAATGTCATTTCGACACACTTTTGTTTTGGGGAATCTGAGACCACACCCACAGTCCAGGGAACTGGGAAATTCCCAGAGGTCCACAGCCAAGAATGCGCACTGAGCGAATCCTATTAAAAGGTGTCAGGTGTCCAGATTTGAGTCACGAGCGAGCGAGGCGAGGTGTGAGATGGGGCTGTCTGGAAGAAGGTGCCTTTAAAAGACAACCCATTTGTGGGCAAAGTCTCTAACACAGTTGATGTAAGTTTCTGCTCCTTACTGTGAATAATAATTGTTACTAAAAATAGCTATAAAGGCAACATCGGGATACAGCTGTAGTCAGACAAAGGCAACAGGGCAGATGGCTGCAGGGTTCAAAACTTTGCTTTGCTGAAGCACTGCATGCGGCACGGCTTTCTGTGCGGCCCGGGTTGTTAGTTATTGCTTAGGCGGTTTCAAAGGCAGAAAGTCCTGCCCCCTCACGCCTAGCTATTTCTCTACAGCAGCTACATTCTGGACCAACACTTTTTTTTGGGTAGTGTCTTTGAATTGGAAGCCTCTCTTATCCTTAAAGATACATTCTCCAGCATAAGAAATACAAACATGAAGATACCTGTTAGAGTCAGGGGATGCCCGGATGAATTCGGAAGGCAAAGGTGAAGAGCAAAGAGAGCCAGTAGTGGGTGGACAAGCAGACCTGGGGCCAGCCACGGCGTGCCATTCTCCCATTCTGCCCTGAAGGGGGCGCCAGGGAGTCTAACCACAGCGCTTCTTAGCCGATGCAGGGCCCACTGCAGTGGTCAAGGCCTGTAGGGTTAGTCCATAAGAGCACACAGCTCCTGTACAGGCCAAGCTGTTAAGGAGTGTGAGGTCTTCAAACATTGAGTCACCATAAATTTAGTATCATTTTTGTGCTTTAGAAAAACACATTTAAAGGCCCTTTTGGGTCAGGTCGTAGTCTCCGCTGTGTGACAGATGGCACCCAGGGAAACCTGTAGAGCCATCTGACAGTCTCATTTCCCTGCTACAACTCACTGTTGATCCATGCATGCCTTGAAATCATCTTGAAGCTTATTGATAGTGGCGGCGTCTTCAGTGTCCTCTCCAGAGTGCTAGGAAGTTTCCATCACCGTGTAAAGTTCACCCTTGCTCCCAAAGGCTCAGAATCTTTCTTGTTCAGCTCAGCATGGTCTCCCCAGGCTCAGGGGTCTCAGAGTTCGCAGACATGCCTGTTCCCTTCATCCTGTGAGTGGTGTTCACTGTGGGAATTTCAGCAGCCACGTGTTCTCCAAGCCACAGGCCTGTGCTATCTTCTGACTTGTAAGAACCATGTTTTGTTCTTTCTTTGTTGTTGTCATGGGGTTTTCCTCTTACCACATTGGGGGGGGAGGGGTGGCAGGAATAAGTACTTGCCTGGTTTGAGTGAGAGTTGTCACTTACAAGGTACAGATTGCTGGGACTTTTTGGTCAGGGAAGGCAATTTCCTACTATGGCCTCTGATCTCTTCGGAGGATTCCACACACCCTGGCTGTACATTGTAATGCTTGGGTTCAGAAATGGCTCTTTGTTAATGTTAGATGCTTTGTTCTCCAAACTTGCAAAGGAAGAAGAAAATGTGATGCTGGGTTTGAGAGCCCAGCCTGGTGTCTCAATCCTGCTGGGCTCGGCTGGGACTTCCTTCGGCCCTGGCCTCTGGTCCTGGCTGCATGTGCAGCCTGAGCTGCGGGAATGCCGTTCTAAGGCACCAGTGCTGTGGTTCCAGTGCAGATTTGGTTGCTGCTGTTTTTGTTGTTGAAGCATGAGCCTGGCAAGATTATTAAGGAGAACATTATTCCATTTCCATCCTAAAGAAATGTCCTGAAAGCTTGCAAAGGTAATTGCTGTGGGGTGGCAGGCTCAGAAAGTGTATGTCAGTGGGAAGATGCGTATTTTATTCCAGTGTTTCTTCTGTAAGTTGTTAGAGACACAGGTGTGCAAGGAGTGTGTAAATCAGCTAGAAACTGGATCCTTTCCAGGGAAGTACTTCGCCTGAAAATGAAGACATGGGAATATTAAAAACAAACCCTCCCAGAAGACATTGTCACATTGTATTGTCTCCTCTGTGTTTGGAGTATGGTACAGGGTCCCACAAGGGGACAAATGAAAATCTACTCCAGAGTCCCATAGCTTGCCTGCCTGTGCATATTTGCATATTTATAGCCAATATTTGCATATTGATGACATTTGTTGACTGCCCCCCTCACTCACCACTTTTCCCAGGGTGGGTAAAAGTTATTGAGTTGTTGAACTTTTGAGGGAAATTGAGGAGAAGAGCAGTAATATGCCGAGCCCACCCATATTGCTACTTGAAGAACCTTCAGGGTCGAGATGGCTATTTGGAATCAATATGTATGCTCTTAGATGTCCATGAATTCTCAGGCCAAGCATACACTGATGGTGTTTTATCCCAATTTACCCCCATCCCCACCCCACATCCTTTCCTTGATCATATCTAAAAATCAACACTAATGATAAGACTTTAAAAATTATAGTAAGTAAAGATTAAAAGAAGTTCCAAGCTGGGCGCCTGTGGCTCACTCCTGTAATCCTCGCTACTCAGGAGGCTGAGATCTAAGAATCACGCTTCAAAGCCAGCCTGGGGAAGGAAAGCCTGTGAGACTTTTATCTCCAATAAACCACTAGAAAACCGGAAGTGGCGCTGTGGCTCAAGCGGTAGAGAGCTCGCCTTGAGCTGAAGAGCACAGGGACAGCGCCCAAGCCCAGAGTTCAAGCCCCACGACCAACCAAAAAAAAAAAAAAAAAGAAGTTCCATCATCCACACTTGGATATTTCACCATCAAAACCACAAGTATCTGTTGACAACCTTCTTTAACCTTGAAACCCGAGTTTCTGGAGGTTGAGCGGAATCCTGTCATGCTCTTGAGAAGGAGTGCTGTGGGGTTCACTCTGTGTATAACTTGGGGCGCATGCACTTCGTAGCTGTGCTTTAAATCATGCATGGAAAATGGTTTCTCTCACCCCAGGGCTTTGTGGCATTCTTTTCCATACCTCTTGTTTGAATATTCATAACTCATCTAGACCAGGAACTGTTGAACATTCTTCTGAGCAGGTATTTCACTTTCATTTAATAGATATTATCAATGGGTCTACTGGTGACATCTGTTCTTCAATTTATGCCTGTAACTTATAAATTACATAAGTTACATTAAGGCCACTGTAGGTGGAATTATCATTTGTCAAAGTTCACTCTTTTCCTTTTTACTGAAAATGAAAATTTGTGAGAAGTAATCATATTCTATTTTCCAATTGTAACTGCCTGTTATTGTTTAAGACACCTATCTAGAGGTTAGTGGCCATTAGCTACTACTTAAAATAAAATCAATGATCTGTTGTTTTTCTTTTTAAAATTGTTATTATAAAGGTGATGAACAGAGGCGTGACAGTTACATAAGTCAGGTAAAAAGTACATTTCTTTTGGGACAATGTCATCCCTTCCCTCGTTCTCCCCCAGGATTTTCCTGTCATCCTCACTCCCACGAGTTGTTTAGTTCATTTTCCAACATAGTGTCTAGTGAGCTGTTACTGTTTTCAACCCTTCCAAACTTAGTGGCTCCACACCTTGTTCGTCCATCTCATGGTGCTTTGGGAGACTTGGTTCACCTGAGCGGTTCTTAGGTTCTGGCTGAGCTGAACTCTGCCAGTCCGTGCTTTTTCCACTGGTGGTGTGACGGAGCAGCCAAAGGTTGGCAAGATACTTCTTTCCTGTCATGTGACCTCTTCTTGGGCTAGCCTTGGCTTCTCCACCAGCTTCATAGCTGGCATCCCAGAAAGCCCAGGTAGAAGCTGCTACAACGTTTCTTGTGAGCTGAGCTTGGAAGTCCACATTCTGTCCAAGCTTGCTCACATATTCTTGTCATGCAAATCCCTAAGAACAGCTCAGGTTCAAGGGGCAAGCAATCTTACGATGGCAGGAGCAAAGAATTTCCAGCTATTGAATCCATACGACATGCTAAAAATAGCTCCTCTTCTCCTTTGTTTAAACATTCTAATGATTGTCTATTGGATTTGTTCTGTTTTATAGAAGAGGGGAAGGCAAACAGAAATCTCCAATCATGGTCTTCTGTGAAGTAGCATGAAGGTTATTATTAATGTAGACTGCATGTTTCTTTGAACAGAAGAAATGTATGTTTCTTTTTTAGGAAATCATTTAAGCATTTAGGTTACGTTAGTTTCAGATTAAGCCTGTTATGATTTGAATATAAAAATGTCATGAACTAGGTGCCAGTGGCTCATGCGAGTCTGAGATAGGAGGAGCCTATCAAAGCCAGCCCTGGTAGGAAAGTCCATGAGACTCTTACCTCCAATTAACCAGCAGAAAACTGGAAGTGGAAATGTAGCTCAAGTGGTAAGAGCCAGCCATGAGGGAAAAGGCAAAAGGACAACAGCCAGGATCTGAATTCAATCCCTAGTAGGGCACACAAAAAATGTCGTATTATTGATATTAATATGTCCTCCGATTGCACCTGTGCTATGGTCCCTTGATTGTATCCTGAGAGCTCTAATGTCATCAGTGGGTTAATCATTGGTGAATTAATCATTAATTCACAGCCAAAAGGACGATTAGGAGGATTAGAAGGATTAGAATAAGTCGGTGACTGTGGAATGACTCTGATAGCATCTCTGGCCCTCAGTGCTCCTCACCCTCTGCCTCCTGTCCGCCAAGAGCGAGTTGCTCTCCTCCACCATGTCCCTGCCATGATGCATCTGACTCACCAGCACCCAGGAGCAGTGGAGCCGAGTGTACATGGACTAAAACCTCTGAAATCCTGAGCTAACACATACCTCTTTCCACACACCCAGCCCAGGCCTTCGTTACAGCAATGAAAAACAGGCCAGACACAAAACCTAACGTAAGCTCGAGTAAGTTCAGGTGAGGACTTGGAAATAGCAGCATATCAATAATTTCAGGTCTTGATCTGCTGATGGTCATGAGTGCCTTTTAAGCAATTGTCTCCTAAGACAGTTCTGGAGAACAGAAAGTCACGATGAACTCAGTAAAATGCTCAAGCTCTTGAAAACGGTAGCCCCATCACAAGGCAATTTTTCCTGAAAGCACTGGAGTTGCAAAATGATATAAAATAGGCTCTGAAGAAAGCTGTGATCCTGGAGGAGCTGGAGTGAACCATGATGGTTGGATAGTTAATCAGGTTCTGTTTTGTAAAGGAAGGAAAGAAAAATAGAGGTCTCCCAATGATGATCTTCCGTGAGGTCACCCGAGGCCACTGTTAAGACAAAATGCAGGCAGGTATGTTATCCCCCTGGGCAGGTTGGCGCTGTCCTCCGCCGCTGTCCAGCAGGTTGGGAGAGGTGGGAAGAATAGCTTCTGTGGCTCAGCTGGCAGCCTGAGAATTGGTTCTATCCTGGCCTCATCCCCAACAACCTCTCAGGATGAATTCCCAGATACCTGTGTGAATGCTGGTTCCCATGGCAATGCCCGGCACCATTCTCAGGACAGCTCAGCCCGTGCTGCACGGTGTGTGCCTTCTGCTCCCAGATAGCACCGTGCCACCGGAAGAATGAGAGGCCAGCCCTTGAGGCCAGGCCATTGCTGCGTTTCTAGGGCTTGGGGCTGTGCCTGACACACAGTAGGTACTCAAGGAGTATCTGTTGACTGAGCAGTGAACAGCAAAAATTACACGTGTTATAGTAAAAAAACATTAAAATGTTTTGAAATACAAAATGGGAAAATTTCAATGGAAACGGAAGGGTTGGTTTATTTTTTCCTGAAAAGTGTGAAAACCTGGCAACACTGGTCCTGAGCGGTGACAGTCGATCAGGGTTGGGGTGAGCGGTGACAGCCCCTCTGGACTGGGCTGGTTTCTGGGTGCCCCTGTCTCTTGCGTTGCGTCCAGCCTACACCTCCTGTTTAGGTGTGAACGCTGCCTATCTTGGAAATAGCCCAGAGAATTTCCATTCACTTTAAAGATGGTTATAAAGTCTCCCACTGAAAGATTTCTTTCCATAATGGTTTTACGAGGTAAAATTCACATTTCAGCAGATACATCCTTTTAAGGAACATAGCTCAGAAGCTCTTAGTGTACTCAGAGTTTTGCAACCATCACAGCCACCTAAATCAGAACATTTATATCCCCTCCAACAGACATCCCCATGCCCGCCCCAGGTCCTGTGTCCTCTACCCTCAGAAAAGATGCATTTGCCTAGTCTGGACATTTCATATAGAAGCTGTGGTTTAGTATGTAGCCTTTTATGCCTGGATTCTCTCATTCAGCAAAGTCCAAGGCTCATCTCTGTTGAAACACATACCAGTACTATCTTCCTTTTCATGGTGAAGTATTCCATTGTGCAGATCATTCTCCAAACAGTGGACATCTAACTTGTTTCCACTTTTTGGCTATTATGAACAACTCTTGCAAGATTTTTAATTTTATTAAATAACTATATGTTGTGTAGCACTTCAAGGCAGAGAGAGGAAAAAAAAACCTTTACATCTGAAAAACAGGGATAGATGATCAACATTCCAAAAAGTTTGTGAAATCACTGTTGTAAGAGAAAACGATTCCTGAATTACAGAGAGTGCGGGACAGCACAGGAAAGAACCCTGAGGAGCAGAGGAGGAGGACTGGTTACGCAGGAAGCTCTGCTGGAGATGAGCCTAGAGCACACGTGGGCTTGCCCCAGGCCTTCTGAGCTAATCCATCTAGGAAATCTTCGGTCTTAGTGCCCTACGCGATCTGATTCTGGACACTGAGGTAGTAGGTGCTGTAGAGATGCTGCACATTCTCAAATGGCCAATGGCTTTTGTGCTTTAAATCTCTCTCTGGCTGTGAGAGTTGCCAGGCAAGATGTGTGGACAGCATCGCCCGTGCCTCGGTGGCTGTTTGCGCACCCAGCTCTTGGGAGCGGTCCTGCTGAAGAGAGATAGTGGTCCTGCCTGCCTATGCTTTCCTCAAGGCATTGTGGGCAATAGGGCATTACACGGCTTCTGCAGCCAATAATGCCTCGCCTCAAAGGGCTGGCCTGGCAGGATGCCTCTGCCCTTGCTTTGGTGGCCCCACAAGGACAAAGAATGCTCACAGAATGATGAGCTCCTTAAGAAGAAGCAAGGAGAAAAGGCCGGCTCTTTTGCGAGGTTTTCTTTTGGCAGAGGACTATTGTTGGTTTTACTCTCCTTTTGGAGAAGATATACCTACTAGGCTGCTTGCTTATCATGGTAGGTGCGATTGACTCTTTGAGGTCCGACATTCTTATTCTTCCACGTAGCCCATGGTCCTTCAGAGTCATATTTTTATTTTCATTTGGTAGATGAGACATTTGAGGCCCAGCTCTGATAGGGGACCTAGGGTCGTTCAACTAGTGACTGGGTGGGAGTGTAGATCAGAGTTTGGGAAGAAGACTCCAGAACCTGCAATTCCCTGAGGGCATCTCTTGGGAGGTGGTGGAAGGGAAGAGGTCTCAGTGTGAGTGACAGAGTCACACCTTTGTGGGACCATGTGACCAAAGGCATAATTGTCAAGCAGATGAATCTGGATGTAGGATCTCATTGGATAGGGACAATAAACTACTGTCCACATGCCCAGTGCTCTCTGCTCTGGAACTCTGTCCAGTCAGGCTTTCTGGAAGGCACTCAGGATCCTAAGCATTTCTTCCCCATGTCCCCAAACACAGCCCAGCACAACATTGCCCCCCACCCCCCGGGGAGCTGGGAGCATGCATCTGTAAAAGTGTGATGACCGGATTGCATGCCCTGTCCTCCAGAGCCCGTTACCCACTCGATGTCCTTCCTAGTAGGTATCATAGGTAACGTTCTAGGCAGCTCTGCCCTCGATGTTCCTCGGATGCCTTAGATGTCCCGTTGATGATCACAAGGCATTCATTCTGGAAGTTGACACACACGGGCAGGAGAGGCTGAGGATTAAACCTGATGACTTAGGAATACAAAAGCTTTTTCTTGCATGAGTTGTGGACCAGTGCAGATCAACTGGAAAGCTGCTCTCTAGCCTTGCGCTCTGGCTAATAGAGCAGCTGTCACCTCAAATGTTGACACATGTCAGTGGTCACTGTGGCAGAGGGAGAGAGTTGGAGAGGATCTGGAACCAGCCATGAGATGCTTTGACCTGGAATTGCCTTGCATTGTTGCCATTTACAGCTTAGTGCTCAGGTCCAGTCTTCCCTGCTCTGCCTGGCTGAGGGTTGGGGTAGAAGGAGCACAGCACAGTACACTTGGTGCCTTAAAGCAGGGTGCAGCTGGAAATCCTGGTGGCTAGCTCGAGTTTCTGCCACCGGCATGTTGAAGTACCCCTCTTCCTTTGTCTTCCTCCTGCTCTTTCTCTTAACATTAAACAGAGTGGCCCACCCACACAAGCTGTGCATTCTGGGCACATTACCTTTGCAAAATGGGAACAACCGCTCACTCTGAAGTGGGTGGTTTGAAGATTGCCAAAATCCTGGCCTGGTGGAAGGTGCTCAGTGTTGATAACCTGGGAGGGGCGGACTTGTGAAGTTACAGTTCCCCAACAGTCAGGAACACGCCTGTTATTCCGACTTTTCTTCATTCTTTTTTCCCCTAAAGTAGCCAAGAATTCTGTTCTTGACAATTGAAATGGAAGTTAAAAGGCTACACATTTAAAAAGTCGAAAGGGGAACCCAAATTAGTTTCTTAACAATAGGAGATTGATTTAAGAAAATTACTGATATATTGACTTCATGAGCTGTTATATAGCCATAAAAATAATGGGGAAGATTATGTAATGCATAAATATTCAAGATGGCAAATTGACTGAAACTGTATTATACGGTTACTAATATTCATTGATCATGAATAAAATAAATGAAGATAAAAAAAGACTGGAAATAAAATATCAACTTACAGGGGCTGGGAAGGTGGCTCAGTGATAGAGTGCTTGCTTTGCATGCCCGAGGCCCTGGGTTCGATTCCTCAGCACCACATAAGCAAAAAGAAAAAAATCCGGAAGTGGAGCTGTGGCTCAAGTGGTAGAGTGCTAGCCTTGAGCTGAAGAGCTGAGGGACAGCGCCCAGGCCCAGAGTTCAGGCCCCACGACC
>NW_012267314.1:39852-118358 GCF_000151885.1 Dipodomys ordii | reverse complement strand
GACCCAAAAAAAAAAAAAATCAACTTACAGAATAAAGACTGTCCTTCAATGTTCTTTATATAGTTTTGAACACTATCATTTTATAGGTAGAAAAAGTTTAGGAAAATATCCTAAACACATTGAAAATTTTAAATTAGATACCTTCACCTGGTGGTTGGCTTATGTTTTACAGTTTACCCACAGTTCATAAGTTCAGCAGAAGAAACCGAGAAAGAAGAAAATAAAGTATTTTAGAAAGCACAGTTCATAGAACTGTCTTTGGGCAATAATGAATGCATACTGCAATGACTTCCAAATGAGCATTGAGCTGGTCATTTTGCAGCCTGACAAGTCCTTCTCGAATAGAGGCTCTTGGACCTCACCTGGCTGAACAAAGGACTAATTACCTTTGGTAGTTATTGCTGGTTACCAGATCAGTCTCTCCCCAGAGACTTGAAGGCTAGAAGGTGAAAGATATCTATATCCAGGTATCTATATCTGTTTCTCTCCCTCCCTCCCTCTTCCTCTCCCTCTCTTTTTCTCCCTCCCTCTCTCTTTTTCCTTTTTCTCTCACCCTCTCCCCCTCCCTCTCTCTTCTCTCTCCTCCTTCTCTCCTCTCTCTCCTCCCTCTCTTCTCTCCCCTCTTTCTCCTCTCCCCTCTCCCCTCTCTCCTCTCCCCTCTCCTCTCTTCACCTTCCCCCTCCCCTCCCTCCCTCCCTCCCTCACTCTCCCTCTCCCTCTCCCTCTCTCTCTCTGTCTCTGTCTCTCTCTCCTCTCTCTCTCTCTCCCTCTCCGTCTCCCTCTCCCTCTCCGTCTCCGTCTCCGTCTCTGTCTCTCTCTCTCCCTCTCCATCTCCCTCTCCGTCTCCGTCTCCATCTGTCTCTGTCTGTCTGTCTGTCTCTCTCTGTCTCTCTCTCTCCCTCTCCCTCTGTCTCTCTGTCTCTGTCTCTCTCTCCCTCTCTCTCTCTCTCTCTCCTCTCCGTCTCCGTCTCTCTGTCTCTGTCTCTGTCTCTCTCTCTCCCTCTCCATCTCCCTCTCCGTCTCCGTCTCTGTCTCTGTCTGTCTGTCTGTCTGTCTGTCTCTCTGTCTCTCTCTGTCTCTCTCTCTCTCTCTTGTCTTGTGCATCGCATCCAGGATGTTGATATGTAACTCTCATGCTCCCTCTGTGAGCGGTAGGGACAGCTCAGGAGTGTCTTGTTAAAATGAACAAGCTAACCAGACTTGAGAGAAGCTTTGTCTAAATACAGGATTATAAATTTCACATGTTCCTAGTGGTTTGCGTGTGGACTGGACTTGTGGCCTCCTGGGGGTCCCCCCCTCAAATCCCACCAGAGACACCTGCTGCCCCTGCCTGCCACGGGAAGCCCTGAAGAAATGGAATTTACACTGCACTAGTGTCTTCACGGGGAAATCTAGCACTTGTTCAAAGCTGGTGAGTGCTATCGTGCCTGGGAAGGAAGAAATGATCTCAGGAGGGAGCGCTAGCGGGCTAAAAGGAAGAGTTTGCGGCTTTGAAACAGGGGGAATGGCTGCCTCTGTTGAGAAAACAGAAGCTGAAGGCCAGGCAAGAGGGGATAAGACCAAAGCCTCACGGCCTGTCTCTGAAGATGCCCTCAGCGCCAGCTCTGCCCAGGGGTTCTGGCCTGAAAATGGGGACCTGAAATGGAGGATTCTCATGCTCCCCCTGCCCCTCCTGGCTTGTCCTAAGGCCCAGTGAAAGGCTGTAGGTCAAGTGTGCCTTGTTTACTGTGGTTTTCTAATGGAGAGCACCTGGCTCCCTGCAGACGGGTGGGGCTTTACCTGGGAGTGGGAGAGGCCGTTCCATTACTCCCAGCCACACTCAGCTACCAGAGGCTGGTGCAGGGGCCTGGCATGGGGCCCTCTCACTGGTCAGCATGGCTGCAGTCCAGCTGTGGGATAGAAATGTGTGCCCGTGGCTGCCGTCTTGGCTAGGCTGAGTGCTGGATGTCTTGACACTAGCCAAAGCTCCTCTTCAAGAGAGCTATGTGCTCTGGGCTGTGACGGCCTTTCATGTAGTGCAGGATGTTTATTCAGCTAGTGAACAAGTCTCTGTGGCCAGTGCTGGTCCGACTTGGACCACAGTGGTTGACCTCACAAGCCAGTAGAGTGGAGCGGCCTGGAGTTTGACTTCTGGGACCGGGCTGAGAAAACACAACCTTAAAGCACTACTGTAAAGCCAGAATCCACAGCTGCTGTGTGAATCTTCCTTTAAATCAATAGACAGGTGAGTTTCTCCTTTCACTGTTTCCGTTCCTTTGCTAAGAGAGAGTGCTTTTTTTTATGTGAAAGGTGTTCAAATGCCTGTGTTCTGGAAATGGTGTATTTCACCAATTTGCTATGGAAAAATGACGATCTGATGACCTAATTAATGAGGCATCTGTGTGCTCTTCTCGTTAGATACAAGAGAAGCTTTGCTCTCAGGAACCTCTGATGATTTCTGCCACTGGCAGAACCAGGTGTAGACGAAATCACCGTCAAGTGTAGACCTAACGAAGTGTTGAGTGTTGGTGGGAAGCCTGCTACTGCAGGGCTGTGGTACACCATGATCCTCTGGCTGTGGCTTTCTTGAATAAAATTAGTATTTCCTGCACACTGTGCTTTGAAAAGCCAAGGAAACAGGATGACCGATTCTTTTGAAATAGATTCACTAAGCGTTATGCTTACTTTTTATTTTTAAATAGTATATATATATATATATATATATATGTATGTATGTATGGTTCACAACTGAATATACACTCACACACATATCTCAAGTGGTAGGATACTTAAATCAGAATGTTTAGCACACACATTACCTTGCATACATAATTCTGTGTTATGGAAACATTTAAATCTCTCTTAGCAATCTTCAAGCGTATTAAGTATAGTCACTATATGTACAATGCATCTTTGGAACTTGCTCCTCCTGTTTAACTGAAATTTGGTATCTTTGACCCACACCTTAATGCCCTTCACCCTCAGCTCCTGCTCATCACCATCTTGAACTTGATTTCTTTGAGTCTGACTTCTTAGATTACACATGTAAGTGAAGAACAGGCAGAAATGTGTCTTTCTGTACCTGGCTTATTTCACTTCACAGTGTTCCCCAGGCTCATCCATGTTGTTCCAAATGATGGGGCTTCCTTCTTTCTTAACGACTGAATAGTATTCTATTGGGTGTGAATTATGTTATCTACATCCGTTTATCTGTAGATGGATAGATAGTTAGCCTGATTACTTATCTTGACTATATTGTAAATCAGGCTGCAATGGATATGGGAATGCAGACATCTCTTTGACATATTGATTTCATGTTCTAGTAAATACATCTCACTAGTCTCAGGCCACTTCTTCTAGGACGCCCTCAATGCCTGCTCCAGTTGGAAGAGAATGAATTTGACTCGTTCTCCCTACTCTTTTATTACCTTAGATTTTTCCCATTTGGTGCATTTTAAGTTATAATGGCTGAATACAACAGAATAGGTGAATTCATGAAGAGTTTATTTGGCTCATGGTTCTGGCAGCTGGGAAATGCTTAAGTAAGGCGTTGGTGTCTGCCAGGCTTCTGATGAGAGATGGTTCACTGTGTCAAACATGGTACAGTGCATCCCAGGATGAGACAGAGAAAACTAGACAGAGCTTATTGGATAACCCATCAATTTAGTAATCCAGAAATGGGGTAATCCATTTGAATCCTAATCATCTCCCCAAGATCTCATCCCTCAACACTTGTGTACAAGGGGGCACATTTTAAACACATGAACTTCTAGTGGACACATTCAAACCATAGCAGCACCCAACACTTAGAATTCTATCTATCTATCTACCTATCTATCTATCTATCCATTAATCTATCCAATCTTCCTATTCATCCCACCTTCCTATCATCTAACTTATTTAACTTGCCAAATTATAAGCAACCAGAGATGTGACTGATTCTTGAAGAGCGTTGTTTTGATTAAGTATGAAGCTAAGTTGATAGTGTGGGACCAGGACTGGGGCATTTATGTCCAGAGGCAGATGTCCAGTCTGAGGGTTCTTGGGAGCTTCTGTTGGCTTAAAATCTAGGTAATAACAACAACCCTGTCAAAGTGTGGAGGGAATGGGGCCGATTTGTTTGGAATTGATAAGCTCTAACAGGTGGAAAGAGAGAAAGCATGTCAAGATCTGGAGTGACATTGGGGCCACAGACTCAATGCCTCATTCCTTGGGGGTAACCCAGGTCCTGCGATTCAGTCCTATCCTATGGCCCTAAAGTGTCCTCTGCCATACATCTGCCTCTAGCTGGCAGCCGTCGCAGGCTCATCCTCTCCCTGGGCAGAGAGCTGGGTTGTGAGACGGGGCTGCTCTGTTGGCTTTCCCCCTTCATGGGCAGCTGTATTTTTGAGAGCCCGGAGTTTGTATTTCTTGCTGCAACTGCAGAGCCTTGTGCACAGTTACTTGCAAGTAGTGGAATTTGGCTCCTGTTGTTTATCATTACATTATTTAGTTGAAGGAGTACAATTATTTTGGGGGCATTATGCCAAGAGAGACTGCTAGTCTGCCACAATTGCAGTCACAACTCCAGCCATCTTGTCAAAGAAGACGCAGTGTTCTCATTCTGTGTGCTTCCTTTCCTGCCCGGGCCACATTTTTGTTTGCTTAATCATAGCAGATATCTAGGTTAGTGGCGTGCACATGTGACGAAGGCTGCGTCTTGGTCCCGATCTAGCAGGCTGCACTCGCTACCGATGGCCATGTTTGCCGTCTCTGCCACTGTAGGAAGGAGGATTCCAGGGCCAGCAGGAGTTAGAACCCTTACAAACATCACCTTCTGCAAGTCCCTGCTCCGAGGGCCAGGGGGGCCCTGGCTGGCTCTGTAAGGCCGAGGTCAGGGTTCATAGTAGACAGAACCAGTGCAGACAGAGGAAACCGGGCTGCCAGAGCTGCTCAGTGAGGTTGCACCGGTACTGGCCACAGCTCCTCAGGAGGCCCTGTACCCCTGGCTCCCTGCTCACTGCCAGAATCCCCTCCTGCCAACACTGGGGCGACAGAGAACCCTCTCGATACTTCCAGACGCTGCTTGGAGGAGGATGCTGAGAACATCTGCCTCTTCCTCTACCATGGAAGAATGCGTCTGTCTTGTCTCTTCGAACTGAAGCATCATTAAGAGCAGCTCCTCTACACACACGGGGCAGGAAACCCAGACAGTAATTGATGTTACCGAACCTGTGATTCACCCGGGAGACACAAAGTACTGAAAGCCTTCAACCGACCCGATATGGATGAGAGCTGGGACCAACCACCAAGCTGCTGTTATTAAGCGCAGGTTGTTGGGTTCAGGGGCCAGAAAGTCCTTGATCTCATCAGAGAAAGAATTCAAGGATGGGCACAGAGGAGTCTTAATCAGGAGCAGGTTTAAGAAAGTAAAGCAAAACTAAAGCAAAGCAGAACTGCCCTGACCAGATGGGAGGGTTGGCAGACTCAAGAAAGAGCACTGTGCTGAGAGTCTCAAGACTGCAAGTTTTCATTGCAGTTGGCCACACGGGGATAGCTAGCCTCAGAAAACTAGGTTAATGTGTCATTAACTTCAAGAGACTGGGCCGCGTTGTTGACTCCTCCCACGAAACAGGCTGGGAGTTCTCGGTCTTGGATGGTCAGATTGGGGGTCAGGTTGTGAGTCCAGCAGGCTAGCAAGTCCCGGCCGTATGTCACAAGTCTCCTTGTTAATGTCAGCAGTCTAGGATTGTGATTTGACTCATCAGTACCCATGCCCTCCTTGTCAAGGACTCCCTGCCTGACCCGCGCAGCTCTGGGCAGAGCAGCTGGCGGCTCACTACACATCCCCGTCAGGGCAGGTCACTCGTTTTCTAAGAAACAGAGCTGTTGTGTTTCATCCGTTTTCACCACTGTGACAGATACCCAAGAGAAACAAGAGAGAAAAGGTTTTATTTTGTCTCATGGTCCAGGGTCAGCTGACTCCATTGCTTTGGGTCTGAGGTGAGGCTGAAGCATCATGGCGGAGGTGTGGCAGGGCAGAACGTGATGGCAGGATGCATGGACAGATGGGTGGGAAGGGCCCGGGGCCTAGACAGTCTTCAAAGCCACACCCCCAAGTGTTCTACTTCCCCAGCCAGGTTTCAGCATTTCCCCAGATAGCGCCACCAGCCGGGGACCAAGTCTTCCACACATGAGCCCAGGGAGCACATTTCATATAGAAACCATTATAGCTGCAATTATAACTGTGATAAAGATGATTAAAGAACAGGAAAAGATGCTGTGAAAGAGAAACTCAGGACCATGGAGCTGGGGACGTGTCCCAGGCAGAGGGCATTGAAGGAGGGGCAGCATGCCCTCCCTCCCCCCCCACCCCCAGATTGTGTGAGTCAGAGGTCCGGGTAGGTGGGGCCTTCAATGGAATGTATTTTAAGTAGGTTGGAAAGTCATGTGTGTGTGAAAAGCTCTCACTGTCTGTTTTGTGGGGGACATGTTTGTAGTGGGGTGCAGGCTCTTGCTTTGTGCTTCTTCAGTTCATTCCCACCCAGCTGGCAATACCTATCAGCCGCAAATTAGGTCATCTGATTGAGTCCTAAAGTTCTTGCCAATTCATTTCCTGTTGTTTGGGGATTTTTTTTTTTGTATGGTTACCACCTCTCTATCTACTTCAAGCCCCAACACATTGTCTGTGTGTTATCTATTCTGGAGAGGCTTCCTACTTCATTTTTCTTTCATTTGCCCGTTTTTCATGGTTTCTCTTTATTGAAGTCTTTTGAAAGATCTTGAATTGACTTCATTAATATGTTTGTGCCTTCTCTCATCTCCTCACTGACTGAGTGGCTGCTTTGTTGTTGTTGTTGTTGTTCTTACTGGATTCCTTTGCCATCTTTTGGAATTCATTTAGCTTTTTATTTGTGTTCTCCAGGAATTCTTCCATTATTCTTTGTTTGGTCTCATTGCATTCATGAAATGTCCTGTAGAAGTTTTCTATCTTTTCATTGATCATTTTTATCAGTAGGTCTTTTAGTCCTATGTGTGAGGTTTCCTCTAGATCCTTGTCTTTCTGTTCTATTGTTAAATGGTAGTTGTTTTCTGGAAGTGTTGTATTTCCTTGGTTTCTCCCATTTCTTGTATGTCTGTCATGGGCTTTACCCACTTGAAGGCCTTTTTTGGTGTTGACATTCGGGTACCTGAGTTCTTTCTGGTGGGCTGTTCTCTGTTGACTAGGCAGCCCGTGGTTGATGGTATGTGTCTCTGCTGGTGTGGGTGTACCTCAGCTTTGGTACTTTATCCCAGCCTAGAATGGCTGAAATCTTTGTTCACCTTTTCTATTCCTCCAATCTCGGTATATGTTTATAGAACTGGAATTCTACTTGTTTGGGGCTGAGGGAGAGTCAGACACCCACTGGGGGTGGAAGGGGGGAGGTAGGAGGGGGGGTAGTGATGATGACCAGATCAGGTCCTCAGGCTCTTCCCCTGCTTGTGTGGAACCCAGCTGGGAGAAAGCCTCCAGTTCCCCACTGTGACTTGGATGGGTCTCTAGATTTGTACCTAGCTTCTTGGGCCTGAATGGATGTGTGAACATAGTACTCTAGTCTCAAGTTTGAATTTGATGACACCTAATGACCAAGGTAGTGCATCACTGAATGACCCAAGCCTGGCTGCCGTAGCATGCGTATTGCATTTTCACTCATGTATTTACTCATGTATTTTCTTTTCCTTGGACCAAATACAATGTGTTGGTGCATGGAAGCAGAGCAAGCCCTTCCGTCTCCGCTCTTCTTTAATCACCCGTGTTTTGGAAGTATTCAATAAGACTTGAGTACAAATCATGCTTGTAATCCTGGCTGTCGGGAAGACAACATCTAGAGGACTGAGGTTTGAAGCCAACCTAGGCAGAAAAGTTTGCTGGACTCCATCTCCAACATAACCAGCAAACAGTGGATCTGGAGGTCTAGCTCAAGAGGTAGAATGATGCCTTTCAAAGCAGCGATTGGAATGTGCAAATGGGAGCATCTGGCATTATTTGTCCACGAAGTTCTTCATAAGAGAAATGCCTGCGCATTTGGCTAACATCTTGTGCATCATTTTTCCTTCTCAAAACTGGCAACTTGTTTTCAGTGGTGAAATGTCAACGTGAATGCAGCCTCACAGTAATGAAATGCTGACGGGCCTTGGTTGAGGCCGTTTCCTGATCATTGCTAGCTAATTCCTAGGACCCATCTGCTGAAAGGGTGATTTTCATTACTTCTTCCAAAAATGACATATAGGAAAAGTAGTTCAGGAAGTGTGATTGTGGGTAAAGCAAATCTTTTGCATGCTGCTTAGTTTCTCCATTATATAACAAGTATGCACATAAATGTATATACATGCTTACTAGGTGAAGAGGTCTGATTTCTTTACCTTGAAGAATTTTACAATAATTGATGTAGTGTTTTCTTTATTTCTATTAATCTCCCCAAATCTTTCTTTTTCTTGATCTCCTTTTTTTTCTCTTTCTCTCTGAATTTGCCTTTCTTTCTGCCCCTTTCTTTGCCATAGTGGAGTTTGAACTTGAGGCTTTGAGTGACACCTCCAACTCTCCTTCTTCCTGGTAGAGCTAGGCTGGCTTCCAATCTTCATCCTCTACATTTCAGGCTCCTGAATAGCTAGAATTACAGCCATGAACCACCAATGCCCAGCTCTGCTCAGATCTTTCTGTATAATGAAAAATAGGAAGACATCTGAGGATTTTAGAGTGTAAACAAAATTGTAACCAAAACTCATCCTTTGAAAGTTGCTTATTAAGTTATAATTCCAAGTAGTAAAGCTGAGATACGTGGTAATATTTGGCTCATTTGAAAATAATAGAAGCTGAGTGTTGATGGTTTATAATCCTAGCTCTGAGGTCTGAGGATCATAGTTTGAAGCCAGCCCTGGCAGAAAAGTTCATGAGACTATTTATATCCAATAGACCAGCAAAAAACTGGAAGTGGATTTGTGGTTCAAGTGGTTGAGTGCTAGCCTTGAGCAATAAAAGCCAAGTGAGAGCACAAGGCCCTGAGTTCAAGCCCCAGTTATGGCCCAAACAAAAAGTGAAGAATATAGGTATTGGATTCATAGACTCTTTAACCTAGACGTGAACTCGAAGCCCTAACTTGTCGCCAATTATGAGCTTCTACAGGGCCCTGGGGAGGTCTGAGCCTGAGGGAGGCCGAGGTGCCTAGAGAGCAGAGGCCAGGACAAGCCTTCCAGCTTCAATCTCACGCGGCAGCCCAGACCCACCCCAGGGAGGCAGTTTTGTTTGTGGAAAGGTTTCTATACAGAAGCGCAGGAACAAGGAAGTTTGGAATACAGTTTCCCTTGTCCTGTTGGTATCTTTCCTTTTATGTAAAAATTTCCTTTCTGAATCTTAGCCAAAACGTCTTTTCTTTAGATTTTTTTTTTCCATTTGTTTATGTGTTTGGGGTTTTGTTTTCATTTCGGTCCTGGTTTTGTGGCTCTTCCTGGCCTGGCCTTCCAAGCTGATTTTAATGCTCTGGCAGAGATAAGCAGGTGAGAGCTCCAGTGACTGAATCTGAAAAGGTTCAACTTTTTAAAAATTATATTTAAGAATCCACACCTGTATCCTCCCCGATTTCTGATTTCTTTTCATGTCTTTGAAAGGCACAGATCTCAGTGGGTATGATTCTCAGGCTGGAGGCTGTCTTTTTGTTTGAGCACTTGGGAAATGAAGTGACTGTGTTTGCTTTCTACCCCATGGTGCTCTTTGCTCCATGTGCTTAGTTGTCTGCCTGGCTCTGGGTCTCTGCGTGACTGTCACTTATGGCGGTGACTGCTCAGGTCTAAGACAGTCATCACACTGGGCTAGCCCATTAGGTATCTGAGAGAGGAATCATGGCGGATGCCAGGTAAGCATATGGTACCCTTATAACCTGAGTAGTCAGCAGCTCTCTGGGAGAGGCAAGAGGGAGACTCTTGGGTGGAGAAATTGAAGGGAAAATAGCAATTGATTCTGCTGGAGTGAACTTGATTCCAGCAGAGCCCTAGTTTTTTATAGCACCTGGCCTGTCTTGTGTCTCTCCACCCTATTCCTCCCCTCCATTTAGCCTGCCTGCCTTCTTCCTTCCTTCTCTCTATTTCTCTCTCTTTCTTTCTTTTTTAAATTTTTTGCTGGTCCTGGGGCTTGAACTCAGTGCCTGGGCGCTGTCCCTGAGCTTTTTTGCTCAAGGCTAGTGCTCTACCACATGAGCCACAGCTTCACTTCCAATTTTTTTTGGAGCTTCCCTAATTAGAGAAGAGTCTCATGGGTTTTTCTGCCCTGGCTGGCTTCAAACCTCAATTCTCAGCTCTCAGTCTCCTGAGTAGCTAGGATTACAGGTTTCAGCCACCTTTTTCATCTTCCTGGACCTCAGTTTCTTTGCAAACCTGTAAGGATCAAAGAAAATAAAATCCAAAAATAAAGTGGGGGTGGGGGCAGTATCAAGTTGGAATGGCTACCAAGCTGTTGTTACTTATCCTTGAGTATTGAGCTCCCCAACCCCAGATCGCAAGCATGAAGTCTACAGTCAGAGCTTTTATTGATATTATAGTTATTAGCCAAGGTTCCAAGATGCAGACAGGAGCCAAAAGAAGCAGACAGAACCCAGGCGAGCGGCCAGGGGACTGTCAGCCAACTTCTTCATTCTGGCAGGTGCTGAGTGTGGAGGGTTTGGCTTGGGGAAGATGGGTGCACATCTCTGCCCACAGCAGTCAGGCTGCAGACTGGGACTCTGCCAGGGAGCCACAGCGCCAGCTTCCACCTGTACTTGAAAGCCAGCAGGAGCTGCAGGGCATAGTCTCTGGTAGTTTTTGCAACTGAAATCCACTCCTTCAGACACATGGAACTCGTGTGTCTGTTTGATAAGTATTGTCATCCTATAGAGAGAGCCAGGAAGTTGTATCTAGAGCTCAAGGTGTCTAAATAGCATAGTGTGTGTGTGTGTGTGTGTGTGTGTGTGTGTGTGTGTGTGTGTGTGTGTGTGTGTGTGTATCTATCTGTCTGTCTGTCTGTTGTCTGTGTGTATGTGTACTGGGGCTATCCCTTAGCTTTTTTGCTCATTGAGCACAGCTCCAGCTTTGTGGTGGTTAACTGGAGATGAGTCTTATGATTTTCCTGCCTGGACTAGTTTCAAACTTCAGTCCTCAGATCTCAGCATCCTGAGTAGGTAGGATTACAGGCATGAGCCACTGATGCCTAGTTCTTTTTAATTTCATTCTTTATTCCCCCCTGTATTATTGGGATTGAACTCAGGGCCTTACACTTGCTGGGTATGTGCTCTACCTCTGAGCCATAGCATAACCTTTTGGAAGGGGCATTTTGAGAGCTTAACTTTTAGATTCCAAATGGCCTCTAGACAATTTTTTTCCAGCATATTGCAGTAAACCTTTCAAAAGAGAATCACATTTTCCTGGACCCTCTTCTCTGCATCCTAGAACATCATCCTGGTACGCTCACCCAATGAGTATTTATCTGTTTAGGTAGAGGGTGGCTGCCCACAGGGTGAATCTCATACTCTGTCTTGGTCTTCGGGTTGTATTTTAAAAAGCGCAAACAATTGCTAGGGTAGGTTTATCTGCCAGCCTGGACAGCCTCTCCCCTACTTTGCAGTATGTATTCTGAGCCTGGATGTAGAGACACATTAGCATGGCTAGACCATTTAAATCTATCAATTTAATTTCCATAAATTAATTGAGTCTATGTGGTTTTGTGAGCATGAGAAAGAGCTGTTACTCTGCTTTTAATGGATTTACAATATAACCTGGCACGCTTCGTTTGTGTACTCTAGCAGCTTCATGGTGTATTGTACAATCAAAGGGGCTTCTGTCAGAGCTCCGTCTAGAATAGTAAAGATGTTTGCAAATTGAAGGTGTAAGATGCCTGTCTCAGCCCATTGACAATTCTTCCAGGAAGCTTGAAGGTGAGCTCGAACTGCTCATTCTCTTCTGATTCTCGCTCTTCTCATGCAGGAATAGTTAGAGTTGCAATTTTTAGAAAAAAGCCTTTCTGGAGATGTAAATTGTAATGTGAACCTGATACAGAAAGCAGACTCAAGTGTTACTGGTTCTTTTGTACAAATTATAAGCATGTGAAAACTACGCCACGGGTGGGGGAGGAATATCCCCTGACAAGAAGCATTGGCTTTTAAAAGTTGCAAGAAAAATAGCTGCTGTAAAATCCCGTTTCCCCCTGTCTAGTTACTTTTACTCAGTGATTTTAAAATGTTGCACTTTTATTTCTATTTCTTTGACATTTTAAATTAAAAAATAAAACAACTCGGGGCCTGAGTGCCGTCCCTTAGTTTTTTTGACTCAAAGCTGGTGCTCCACCACTTGAGCCATAGCCCCACTTCCACCTTTTGGGTGGTTAGTTGGAAATGAGTCTCCTGTACTTCCTGCCCAGGCTGACCCAACCTCCTGAGGAGCCAGAATTACAGACATGAGCCACTGCTGCCCAGCTTAGTTCAATTTTAAGGTTGAAGAGAAGCATCTATTTTACATATGGAAAAAATAGGGCGCACGGAGTGGAGGGGGGCAGGGAGAAAAGGATTGGGGGCAGGGGCCATGGGTGAGAATCCAAGCTGCCCCTGACTGTGGGGGCCAAGGTGCTGCTTCAGACGCTATCCTTCACCTCCTCACCACCCCACCCCCACCTGTCACCTCATCTGCACTGGGCAGAGGGGGCGTGTGCAGTAGAGGAAGGGGAGACCTAGAGAACAGGGGCAGGCAAACCTATTTGTAGCTTTCAGTGGGGATAAAACACACTCTGAGCTATTTCTCTGTTCTTCTTAGGGTCAAGGGTAGGACCTGCAAAGACTATTCCACATATGTGTAGTGAAGTATTCAATATATACTTACGGAATGACGGATGGGGCTAGATCTGTAGTCCTGGAAGTGAAGACACACAGAGAGAGAGCGAGAGAGAGAGAGAGGGAAAAAGAGAGAGATGGAGGGAGGGAATCTATAAGGCTATGGAGATGCTGCAGGATTGGAGTGCATTTGTAATGGGATCATATAGCTTTCCTCTTTTACCTCTCTTCCTTAATCAATGCTTGTGAATGAGCTGAATTTCTATAGTAAGATGTACTTTTTGAAACTCAGAAATCAGAGGCTCAAGTCAGCCACTCTGGTAGGGAGTCTCCGAACCTCACATGGCTCGAGTCTCACTTAGGAGGTGCTTTATGGACACGCGGCCTCCACCGTCACCCCATCTAGAGCTCTGGCTCCACAATCTGGTGGACACGAAGGGACGGGAGTGGCACAGATAGGCTGGGAGTGATCATAATCATGGAGTCTGTAAGTGGCAAGCGACTCGATCATAATCCTAAGATTGGTTACGTTGATTGTTAATTATCTCTGGCTCTGATTTGCCATTTTCAGAAGCGCTCAGCACGCTCCACCCCTCGGCAAGCGCAGGGCCATCCCGTCTCCGCCACACCTGCTCTCCACACCAGAGCATCCCGCTGCCCACGGCTTGCCCTCAGCCCGGTCGCTTCAGTCTAAGCCTTGCCTCGTTCATCCCATGCAGCTGCCCTACAGGCAGGGCCACGGCCGGCGCCACTTTCCTTCCCTACTACCACCAGCGCCCTCTTCCTGCGCGGGTCTCCCATCCACTGGCCAGCCAGAGATCCTTCCAGTCTCCAAGTCCCCCGTCTCCTCCCGGCTGAGAACCACCTTAGACCCCCTCCTCACCCCCCCTCTGCCTTCTTTATTCAGGAAACCCTCATGTTACTCTCCAACGTGGGGGTTTGGACAGTTGTCTTTCCTGATTTCCCTTCTAGGATGGAAGTGAGCTCCAGAGCAAGGAGCCTGCTGTGCCCAGCTCTGTGTCCATCACGCCCAGCACCCTGCCTGGCACCACCAGACACACAGAAGACCTTCCCATGAATGAGCCAATGAATGAATGAGGCTTAGAGAGCTTAGCAAACGTGTCTTTGTCATCTAGATGGGGAGGAGTGGCTCCCAGGCGCTCCCTTCCCCCGCACCCTCCCGGGAGGGCTTCCGGGGGGCTCCCCCCCCCCCCCGCAGGCCCGGAGTCCTGCAGCAGATTCACAAGTGCACGTGCTTTCTTCTCCCTCTCTCCCCACCCATATTATTTTCTGAAGCACTGCAAACATCTGGAAGTGTTTGTTTGCCTATATCACCCTCGCGATGATTGCTCCCTTCTTTTGGGGAGTTGGTTGTCTGCGTTTGTGCTCTTGTCAAGGTGGTAGCCAGCATGAGACCTCCTGGCCGGGCTTGGGTTTTGGCACGATTGATCGGCGACTGCTGCTCCCTCAGCCCTCTCTTCTGAGCCCATGATCAGCCGCCTTGTGACAGGAGGAAACCCAGCCTTTCTGAGCTCCCCACCTTCCTCCTTTTCTTCCCCTTCCCCCCCAGTCCCAGGCCTGAGAGCCAACCCACCAGCCACAGCAACTCAGCGGGAGAAAGCGCTGCTTCAGGGTTGGCCACTGTCCCACAGTGATGGAGACCGCAGAGCAGGCGCTGTGACCCGCTGCTGACGGCCGTGTGCACGCTGATAAACCTCAGTGACCACAAGGGCAAGACAGGACAGTCTGCGGGCCGGCCCTCTCCCAGACACATGGCCTCCTCAAGAGAGCGCGTGTGAGACGTGTTACCCCCAGGAGGGACGGGGAACTCTGGAGGGGCCAGACGCACAGAGGAGAGCTCACCCGAGTGCTTGCTGGCACCACTCCATCCTGGCAGCTGATTGACAAGTCCCTAAAGCCAAAAGCACCACATATTCTGGAAGCTAGTCAGCCCTAGGAAACCCGCCCACCCACCCACCAGCTATTGGAAATGACCCAGGAAGGCTTGACAATGGAGCCCGGTAGCAGTTCTACGGAGCTGCTGACATTCCTGGAGTTCTAGCAAGAAATTTCCCTCCAACTCCGTGATGCTGGCCTGTGGCTCTTGGGCAGCCTTGGTTGGGCAGTAGCTACTTGCACCTGCCCATCCAACCCTACCATCTTGTCTGTCAGAACGGCTCATGTGGGTCATACAGCCCCATCCTCAGGCTGGTGGAGTGTTGAACGTTCCAGGGTCCCTCGGTCTCTCTGCAACTTCTAGGGCTCCTCTTCCTCAAACTTGGTTGTTGCTTCTAATTATCCACCTGCTGTAAATCTATGCCCGGTCATTGGCTCTCTAATGACTGAAGAGGGCTGGAGTCAACAAGTGTTTTAAATGACTTCGCAGCCTTCTTACTTGTACAGAGAGGGTCTCCCTGCTCAGCCCCTGATCTGGAGCGGCCTTGGACACTTTGCTTCCTCCCTCTGAGCCTCAGTTGCTTGGACTTTGAGAACACTGGCTTGAACTTGATCATCTCCAAGATCATTTTCAAATCCCTTGCAGTGCTAGGATCAGAGTTGACAGGTGGCCTCTTGCATGTATTTCTTATGCTGTGCTTGGGCCCTGCCTGTGACCTCTTTGACACAGGTAGTCCCAAGGGAAGGGACCAGCCAGCTTTGAGGCCTGCCCCTTCCCTGATGCCACTCTGCTTCCACCCACCCCGGGGCCCTGCAGGTCTTCGATGCGGGTCCCTAAAGGCAGGGAGAATGGTCGTCTCTGGGTCTGGAGGGGAAGGCAGGCCTGACTTCCTATTTCCACTGGCAAGAACAGAAGTCTGAGGTGGAGAGGGGATGCAGCCAGGAGTCAGAACTCCTAAGTTCTTCCCCAGTCCACACAGGACACCAAAGGGCTCTGACTAGCAGGGCACTGATATCTCACAGCCTCCTACTCAGGAGGCTGAGGTCTAAAGACTGTGGTTTGAAGCCAGCTTTAGCAGGAAATTGTTTGAGACTCTTATCTCCAATTAATCACACATACACACACACACACACACACACAGCTGGAAGAGGAGCTGTGGCTAAAGTGGTAGAGCTCTAGGCTTGGCAGAAATGCTCAGGGACAGTGCCCACGCCCTGAGTTCAGGCTTAGGATTGGCATTTAAAAAGGGGGAGTATGCCGGGCACTGGTGGCTCACACCTGTAATCCTAGCTACTCAGGAGGCTGAGATCTGAGGATCGCGGTTCAAAGCCAGCCCGGGCAGGAGAGACCGTGAGACTCCTATCTCCAATAAACCACCAGAAAACCGGAAGTGGTGCTGTAGCTCAAGTGGTAGAGCGCTCACCTTGAGCTGAAGAGCTGAGGGACAGCGCCCAGGCCCAGAGTTCAAGCCCCATGGCCGACAAAAAAAAAAAAAGGGAGGGGGTATGACTGACTTTTCTTACAGATCCTGGCCCCATTCTCAGTACATGCCTTGCTCCAGTGCAGTTCACTGTGTTTCACTAAGGAAGTTTAAAAACAAGTAAAATTTTAAGAATCTAATAAATACAAAGAGAGAAAATGCTAAATTACATTTTATAGGATTGATGGTTCCCAATCCATTTTATTTCCTGAATGCATAGTCTCAAATCCACTTCATATCCTGAATGCATATCCTACAGCCAAACCAAGAGTCACGTGATAAAATGCTATTGGCAACTTGAAAGCTTCTTCTTGGCTTACTGGCCACAAAAAAAAACCCCTGCCTTTTCCCATCTCATTTCTCTAGAAATACCTCAAGTCAAAATTAGTATCTTAGCTTTTCATTTCCAGCTGTGCTATTGCTATGCTGTTACATGGTATCCATGTCTCTTCAGGTTTTTCTTTCTTTTTAAGGCAGAATATATATACCCCCAAGGAGGTTCATAATTTTTTATAAACCTTTTCCCACCAGGCTTCCATCTGTAGATTCTTCACTAAATACTGAAGAGCTAGAGACTTATGTGTTTGGGAACATATATATCTAAGCTCTAATTTTGTTGTCCTGGAACTGTGGGATTGAAAGCCATCTAAAAATAGAATAGAATATAAACTTTTTTCATTTCCTGTTTTCATTCATTCAATAAACATTTAAAATATACATGCACTGGGCAAGCCCTGTGAGTAATAAAAACGTTAATGAGGTCTATTTCTGTCCTCACATCCTTTGCAGCCAGAAAAGCATGGGCACATGCAAAGCTATAATTGGAATCAGGGGTTCTGGCTGCCTGAAGGACAGACTCCACAGCATCTGCAAGACCCAGGGGCAGAGAAGGAAGGAGCACTGTGGCGGGGCCCAGTAGAGGAGGGACTGAACAGTGCCCTAACAGGTCTATGTTTTGTTTTGTCGTTGTTGTTGTTTTTGTTTTTAACTGGGAGATGGTGGTGGAAAAGAATGCCATTCATAAAGGTGGACAAGGAGGCGGTGCTAAGCATTGTGGGAAATGCTGAGGAGCAGCATTGACTGTTCTATCTAAATTATGAAGGACACTGAGGGAAGGTGGACTGGTAGTAGGGAAGAGTTGGAGAGTTTTGAGCAGGGGAACAGCCACTGATGCAGGGGCTCTCGTGAGCTGAATGTGGTTCTGAGCCGTGAATCTTGCCCTGCACAGATTTCTACCACTAAGGTCAGCCCAGGGGAGAGAGTCTTTACAGAAATAATGAAGTTAAAAGGAATTCATAGAATGAGTCTGAATCAACTATCACTAGCATCCTTATAAACAAGGGAAGAGAGCGCCACATGGAGGACTAATGACATGGAGACACAGAGAGATATCTGTGTGTCGGGCTGCTGCATCTATAAGACGTGACAGGGCTGGGAAGGTGGCTCAGTGGTAGAGCGCTTGCCTTGCATGCCTGAGGCCCTGAGTTCGATTCCTCAGCACCACATAAGCAAAAAAAAAAAAAAGAAAAAAATGCCGGAAGTGGCGCTGTGGCTCAAGTGTTAGAGTGCTAGCCTTGAGCTGAGGGACAGCGCCCAGGCCCAGAGTTCAGGCCCCACAACCGGACCCAAAATAAATAAATAAATAAATACAAGCCGTGACGCATGCACACCAGAAGCTAGAGGAAGCAAGCAAGGGTTCTTCCATAGCTTCAGCGTGTGACCCTATAAACCCCTTCATCTTTTACCTCAGTTCTCCAAAACTGTCTGTCAACTAATGCCTGCTGTTTTCAGTTGCCTGTTTTGTGGTTCTTGGCTGTGACCGCCCTGGGAATCTACAGACACACTACCTTGCCTAATTCTCAAAGGGCTTTCTGGAACAAAGCTCACGGAAACCAGACTCAGCCATTCCTTCACCACTTCCTCTTGACCTTTCTGTCTGCCCTGCCTGGGAACACAGCGACCTGAAACTGTGTGGAAAGATGTGGGCCAGGTACCAAAGCCAAGGTCCAGGGAAGTGTGAGTAGGGAGGTGGGATGGTGGGCCGGGGGGAGGGGGACCTCTGCGTTGTCAGCATGAGATCCCAACAGGCCCAGACCACCCAGCACTTACTTCCCCTGTCCTCTTCTTACACTGGCAGAAATCCATCCTCATGACCTCACCAGAACCTAACAACCTCCTAAAGGCCCGCTTCTTAATGCCCCATTGGGGATTAACTTCACCCTAGGAATTCGAGGGGGATGCAGATGTTCAATCTATTGCAAGCAGCATTTGGCCTGAGATCGGAAGTCCAGCATTTTCCTCTGCAAAGGGCTGCGTCAGGAGGCACGCTCGCAGCAGCATGACTGCCAGACTCCATGTGGCATCTTGAACTGGGTTTTGGTGCTTGGCTCATTCCAACCGTCCAACCAGCACCTGCTTATCATAAGGGCCTGAATCAATCCATTTGACTAAGTAGTGATTTGCTTAACCTCTTATAACTATTAAGTCTGCGGCTCTTAGTCAACCAACAGACACATTCATTTGTTCATTCACTCATTCATTCAATAAAAATTTAATAAGAACTAGGCATTATTCTAAGTACTGAAGAATCTAGTAATGATTAAAACAAAGTCCCTGCTTTGAGGATCCCATGTCCTAGGCAATCTATCAGACAGTAAGCAAATCCGTGTACACCTGTAGAATATAATACCAGGTCATTGCAATAGATAGAAGAAAATTAAGAAGCAAGGAGATGATGAACCAAGATTTGGGAAGATTAGGCCAATTTAGATGAGGGAAAGTATTTGGGGGGAAAAAATGACACAGTAAAAATCTGATAAGAGTGAGGGATTGGACTTCTGGTTCTCTGAAGAAGAGTGTTCTAGAGAGGAAATAACAGTTATTGCAATGAATTTTGCTTCTTTGAGAAATGGTAAGAAGACAAGCATTGCTGAAGTGTTTGAACCACAGTGGGAGCGAGAAGAAGATGGGACTAGACAGAGAGCTGGGGGCTAGAATCCAAGGCCTGGGTGCAGCCTTGTACACTATGGTGAGGACATCAGGTTTTGTTCTAAGTGCAAGGAGAGGTCGTTTTTATGTTTACTTCTTTTTTTTTTTTTGGTGCCAGGGCTAGGACTTGAACTCAGGATCTGGGTATTGTCTTTTACCTTTTTCACTCAACTCTGGCACTCTACCTTTTGAGCTACAGTTCCACTTCTGGATTTTGGATGGTTAATTGGAGATCAGAGAATCATGGGCTTCCCAGCCTGGGCTGGCTTTGAAGCTCAGTCCTCATATCCCAGCCTCCTGAGTAGCTAGGGCTACAAGCCACCCAGAAGAAAGTCAGTTTAGAAGGTCATTCTGGGTGCTGTGTGGGAGCAGGAGGGGAAATGGACGGGCTATTTGTGTGGTTGCATGAACCCGTTGCACTGCCGGTCAGCACGGGAAAGGACGGCCGTGGCTTTGGCAGTGTTTTGACAGTTCGCTTGGTTTGCTGATAGATATACAACAGATGTGACTGCTAGAGAAACAGTTTTGCTTTTATGCAGCAGCTAGAAAATCCCTGGGACCACAGGCACACACCCCTAGGCCCCTACCCAAAGCTTCAGAAGCAAGGCCTTAAATGGCTTTCATGATTTAAAAGAAAGGTTTAAAGTTTAAGTGCTGTGCACTTTCTGGGAAGAAGAGAAGAGAGACTTTGCTTGCTTTGTGTCACCTTTTTAAAAAACCTTTCCCTAGCAACCTTTCAAAACCCCAACAGATGTTCCTTGGTTAGAAAAATAAAGCAAATTGTTGTTTCCAGGAAAAGGAGGTCCATTATTGTGGGCTCATTACCAAGTTCATTATTTAGCATGTTGGAAAGGTTTAGTTTCTTCTATGAGGTCACAGTGCTAGAGATAATGTCAGTGAAAGTAATGGCAAAAAGGACTCATATAATGGAAATGTGGCGTTATCTCTCCTTAGCATTGGCATTTCAAACTTTCAATTATTTTCTTGCAGAAGCAGTGCTGGATTTGGCTACATTTTGGATTTCCCATTTTCTTTTGTTCTCTTCTCATTTCTTCCTTCCTCCAAAACTGTGTAGCAAATATGCCCTCTGCAAAACACACAAAAAGAAATCCAAAAACGAGCCTGAAATGCTTATATGTTTTTTGAGTTCTTCAAAGGCAACATTGTTATTGCTTAGGGTACTTTGATAAGCAAAAACGCAAAATTGAAATAAAGTGAGGACATTGTCCATCCTTTCTGGGTCTTTTCTGAAAGACACAATGATTCTAGAAATGTGTTCTACTCTACATATCTTGTCATTTTGGATTTCTGTTGTAGGTGTTGTTCTTTAAGATGATACGTACAGCCTGTGGTATTATATTTCATAGTGCTGAAATACAAACCTTGTTATCACTGGCTCTTGTTCTGCATCTGCAAACACAGTTATTAAAATTGTGTGTTTACGTTCTGAGCGCATCTTCCTTTCCAAAGCCCTTGCCCAGGGTCATCCGCTGCTCGTTTCTCTGGTTCATGGGACTGGTGGGTTTGCCTAGCAGGGATTCAGTTGTTTGCTTTACGATTTGACAGTAAGATAGTCATTCTTCAGCTGACACAACCATTGCTTGGGCTTACTTTGGGCAGACTTGGTTTGCATCTCCATTCTGAGCCAGTGACTGGCACGCCAGGTGGGATTCCCTCAGTCTCCTCATGGCCACCTTAGCCAAGCTGCAGCCCGAGCTGCAGGCCATGCTCAGGGGGGCAGAAGTTAGATGACTGCAGGGTCCATGACTGTCCTCACACAAAAGCGAGGGGTCACTCAGAGCCCCCTGAGCTTCCTCTGTATTTTCTATCCCAAGCAAGAATCGGGGCTGCTAATCGTCTGATGAGCAGTGTTACAAAATGAATTGCCTGAGATTATTAGGAGCCAGGTGGTAAACAATATAAAAACATGAAAATATGCTCGGCCTCATTAGCAATCGGGAAAATATAAATTAGGACCACATGATATGCTATGTTACTCCCACTAAATTGGCAAAAATTTAAAAATCTGACATTATCAAGCACTCATGATTTATCTGAAAAAGCAGAACCTTACGTATAGTGGCAGCATAATTTGGTGCCATATCTTTGGAATAAAATGGTATCTGCTTGGTCCTGATACACTAACTGACTCTGTGTGTGTATGTTTCTTGAAGAGTCATATTTAGAATGTCCTTTATGACACTATTTATAGCAGCAAGAACTGAGAACAATCTAGAATTTGAAGAACAGGAGAATAAAGAAATGAATTGTGTGATATATTCATGTAATACTATATATCAGTGAAAATGAAGAACCAGTTGCTACATGCAACATCATTGACACATCTTTGTGTTTGTGCTAGTGCTGGGGCTTAAACTCACGGCCTTGGCACTGTTCCTGAGCTTTCTTGCCCAATAGTTCTACTTCTTTTTAAGGTGGCTAATTGGAGTTAAAAGTCTCACAGACTTTCTTGCTTAGGCTGGCTTCAAACTTCAATCCTCAGATGTCAGTAGCTAGAATTACAGGCATGAACCACCAGTCCCTGACAACATAGACATCTTAGAAACTTTTGCTCAATAAAAAAAGCAGTTTTCAAAGTTTATGAACAGTATAACACCATATATATAAAAATTCAAAAGGACTCTGAAAAAATGTTTCTGTATTAGTTAGACTTTTTTTTTGGTGGGGGGGGAGTCCGGTTGTGGGGCCTGAACTCTGGGCCTGGGCGCTGTCCCTCAGCTCTTCAACTCAAGGCTAGCGCTCTACCACTTGAGCCACAGCGCCACTTTCTGGCTTTTTTCTTTTTGCTTATGCTGAGGAATCGAACCCAGGGCCTCATGCTTACAAGGCAAGTGCTCTACCACTGAGCCACCTTCCCAGCCCAAGTTAGACTTTTTAGCACTATGTCCAAATACCAGAAACTGTTGGTATAAGCGAGGACGAGTTTATTTTGGCTCATGGTTGCCAAGATTACAGTTCATTGTGGCAGAAGAAATGATGGAAAGAGATGGTCTCCCAGCTCATGGCAGTCAGGAAGCAGAATGGTCCAGGGACAAGATCTCTTTCAAAGGCGTGCCTCAGATGACCTATCTCCCTCATCAGGACACATCTTCCCCAAATCCCCCTATGAAACCATTGGGGATTTGTCTGTGCATTAGGTTGAGCCCTCAGCATCTAGCCACTCCCCCACAGCCCGCCAGCTGTCAGCCAACCCAGTACAGGAGCCTATGGGGGACATTTCACATGCAAGTCACAATAATAGTCTCCAGAGACAGATGTGAGCAAACCATGCATAAAAACAAGGCCTCGATAAAAAAGCAGGTTTCAAAGAGTATGAACAGTATAATGCCATGTCTATAAAACTCAAAAGGACTCTCAGAACATGTATTTGAGTAAGTTAGACTCTTCATCACTACGTTCTTACTTCAGACTGGAGGAAACCCAAGCAGGACAAGTTTTGGTGAGGAACTTGCAAGCATCACATAACAAGAAGGTGTGGGGAGACCGGATTTGAACCCAGTGCTACGGAGTGGAGGTCTTCCCCAGAACTGAGGCTGAGGTGGAATGGCCGCTGGGACTGGGTTGGAGGTAGGACCGTGCAGAGGGGACTGGCAGTGAAGCTCCTGTCTGCAGAGCAGCTAGATGCTGTCATGGGAGGTGGTCATCTCGCTCTGAGAGGATGCACTCTCCGGCGTAGGATGACCCAGCAGCCGGTCCCCACCAGATGCTGCATACATGTCCCCAGAACTCTGACAAATACATTGCTGTTCTTTGTCAGTTACCCAGCCTTGGGAATTCTGAGAATTCTGTTATCACTGCAGGAAATGGACTAAACCCTTCCACCCAGGCCAGGCTCCTGGCAGTGGTGGTACCTGGCCCAGCTGACCTGCTCGCCTAAGAAGCTCTTTCTTTGGCTCATGCCCACACGTCCTCCCCATGGCTGTCATCTGCAGGTCTTCCCTTAGTTTGGCTGTTTCCTCCCTTAGGGTTTCAGTGATCTATCCTTCAAGGGTAGAGCCATATGCTCTGCTATGCAAAAGGCAGTTGGTGGCTCCTAACATCTACAGGTACATTGCCAATGCGGGTTAATTTTGTATCCTGCTACTTTGCCGAAGTAGTCAGTTAGTTCTAGGAATTTGGGAGTGGAGTTTTTTGGGTTCTTCAGGTACATGACTATGTCATCTACAAATAGGGATAGTCTAATTTTTTCTCTTCCTATGTGGATCCCTTTAATGCCCTCTTTCTGCATTATTGTTCTGCCTAAGGATTCCAGAACTCTATTGAAGAGGAGTGGAGATAGTGGGCATCTTTGCCTTGTTCCTGATTTTAGGGGAAATGGTTTTAGTTTTTCCCCATCTAGTATGATATATGGGCTGTGGGTCTGTCGTGTCTGTCTTTTATTGTAAAGAATGTTCTTTCTATTCCTAATTTCTACAGAGCTTTGAGTAATTTCTACAGTATGTTTTGCTGTTAAGAACTGTGGTTAAGAACTGTGGTCGGGTACAGTATGTTCACAAATAAAATAAAATTAAATTAAAAAAAAAGAACTGTGGTCGGATAAGATGTGAGGGATTATGTTAATCTTCCTGTGTTTGCTTAGGTTCATTGTGTGTACTATGATATGATCTATTTTGGAGCAGGTTCCATGGGCTGCTGAGAAACATGTGAGTTGGGTCATTGTTGGCTGGAATACCCTGTAGATGTCTGTTACATCCATTTGTGTTACGTTGTCATTTAGCGGCTTCTTTGCTTACTTTTGATTGGTTGACCTGTCCTTTGGTGAGAATGGGGTGTTCAGATCTCTCACTGTTATGTGTTCTGTAAGTCTGAGAGTATTTCTTTAACATATTTAGGTGCTCCATTGTTCGGTGCATAGATATTGACCACTGTAATTTCCTCGTCATGGATCATTCCCCTTATTGATACGTAATGACCTTCCTTGTCTTTTTGTACTGATTTTAATGAGAAGTCTTTTATCAGATAGCAATATGGCTACTCCAGCCTTCTTGCAGGATGCATTTGCATGGAAGATCTTTTTTTATCCCTTCACTCAGAGTTTGTTTTTTATCTTTGGCTGTGAGGTCTATTGGAGACAACAAATGGATGGAGCTTGTTTTTTGATCCAATCTGCTGTTCTTTTTCTTCTGATTGAGGAATTGAGTTGGTTAATGTTTAGGGTTATTATAAAGAGATGTGTTATATTTCCTGCCATTTTCTTGTTTTCCTGTATTGGGCTTCTTTCCTCTTCCTGTGCTTACTAAATTGGTCTACTAGTGATTTTGGTCTGATGTGTTTCCTTGATTTTGATTGTTTTATTCATGTTGTATTCCTCCCATTAGTATTCTTTGTAGTGCTGGTTTAGTGTTTATGAAGTCCTTTAATTTTTGTTTGTCATGAGAGGTTTTAGTTTCACCATCAAATATGAGTGATAGCTTCATTGGGTATATCAGTTTGCATTGGCAGTTGTTGATCTTCAGGATTTGGATCAAACCATTCCAGGTTCTCCTTACATTGAGCGTTTGTGTGGAGAGGTCTGCAGTGATTCTGGTTTTCTTCCCATTGTAATATAGCTTCTTCTTTGATTTTGCAGTGTTTAAAATCAATTCCTGGCTATTCAAGTTTAATGTTTTTACTATGTCTCTAGAAGTGTTTCTTCTTGAATCCTGTCTACTAAGTGTTCTATATGCTTTCTGTTAGGCAGTTGAGATTTTCTCTCCTGAGATAGGGGAAGTTTTCCCTTTGGTAATTTCTTCGTGTTTTTTCCATACCTTTGATTTTCAGTTCCATCTTCTCTGTTTTATCCTCAGCTCCTGATAGTCTATTTTCCATCTCACTTATTCTGTTGCCTTTGGCTTCTACTGTGGTTTGCATTGTGAAAACGGAACCATTTATGCTTCTGATATCAGCTCTCAAAGTGTTAATTTCATCTTTTAATGAGGCATACATGGGGTCTATTTTTGTCTGCATTTCTCTTTTTCTGAGAATTCCTGTGCCATTTCTTCTTTGTGCTCTTCAAATTGCTTTTGCATTTCCCCTTTTATTTCATTGGCCAGTTCTGTCATCATTTTTTTTAATGGTTCTTTTGTCCTCCATTTTTTCTTCACTCTCACTGGAGTTCTTTCCTGGATAACTGTTGGCCTTTGGTTTGTTGTCTTTATTACCCATGAATCTTGCAATCTTTCATTGTGGTTTATGCATTTGAGTTCAGGGATGGTCAGGGCCGTGGTCCAAGCTTGGCCTTCTTGTGTTGTTTCTACAACTGCCTTCTAGAACCAACCACATATATCTTTGTTTACACAAACATTTTATTGATGCATAATATACATCCAGAAAAGTATACAGATTTCAAGGGGATAACTTGATAAGTTTGCACAAAGCATGGAACTAATGCAACCATCACTCAGAGCAAAAAATACAGCCCTGTCACTAACCCACAAGTCCCCCTAGCAGCACCCCCCATTAGCCGCTATGTCAAGGGCAACCTCTGTGTGGCCCTCCTATTTGGGAATTCTATATAAATGGGACTCACATTGAACTGTTTTTGCTCAGTGTCTAGGTTGCTGCTTTCAAGGAAATAATATGTTTCTATCATTGCCATGTGATATTAAGAGTGTATTAATGTAATTTGTTTTTACATTTTTCTGCTGTGGTCCATTGGGCTGACTTCAGTCTGGGGCTGTTATCAGGGCAGATCCTATGAACACCTTGTATATATCATTTGTGCCAACCAACTATGTTTTGAATCTGAATTTGCTTTCCCAAGGTAATTTTATCTCTGAGTTCTGTGTTCTGGGAATACTAACACTAATATTAATACTCGTGAGGGTGACAGGCCACAGGTCCTGGCCTGGTTTGTTATCTTTTTGCCATAACTTGATGCCATTTGTGATTCATGCCAGACTGGTTCACAGGTCCACAGTGTCCCTTTTGCACATAGTAAATAAACCATCCTTCTGTAGTTGAATGACTATTTTGATGAAAGAGTGGAATCCCAAATGCTAAATTGCAATGGAGAACAAAAATTAAGTTGAGTTATGATGTCAGTTTTACCATTGCAGTATATCATAGTGCTAAAACAATTAGTTGTGCAAGGAGACACAGATCAAGCTGGATAGATGGTCAAATTAGAGACAGACTAAACAAGGGGACCCAGGGCTAGAGCACGGAGACCCTCTGTAGTCTTCCTGTGTGTGTTAGTCACTAGACATGCTGGAAAATTAATGTCAAAAGCCCTTCAGGTGCCCTTGTCCATCCTGAGATGACCTCTGTTCTTGTTGCTCTTACCATCTGTGTAACACCAAAGCATGAGAGTGTTTTGTTGGAAGGCTTTGTTATTGTCGGTTTGATTTTGGTTTTTTTGTACTGGGCTTGGACTCAGGGCTAGTTGCTCTCATATGGCTTTTTCACTCAAGGCTGGAGCTTTACACCTTGAGCCATAGCTCCACTTCTGGCTTTTTCTGGTTAATTGGAGATAAGAGTCTCATGGACTTTTCTGACCAGGCTAACTTGGAACCAGGATCCTTAGATCTGTCTCTTGAGTAGCTAGGATTACAGGTGTGAGCCATTGTGCCTAGCTTGTTTTGTTTTTCAGAGAGCTTCAGCAATATAGTGTTGCATAGGAGGGTGAATGTGGAAGAATGTACAGTTCTGAGGGAGACACAGAGGCGCTATTTATGCTGAGGCTGTACCTGGACATGTCTTGTGCCCTGGAGAGGAAATCAACCCAGGTGAGGGTCCACATCTGCCTCAGGTGCTGCTTCACTGTCCCTTTCTTTGGATACTGAGAGAGACACAAAAAGTAGGGAGCTGTGGTTGCTTTTAGAAAGTCTGACAGGGTGTGGACATACCCCCGAGAGCCATGTGTTCTGTAGCATCTCCAGATCTATTCTGTGTATCTTGCAATCTTTGGGGTTCATCCAAAACCAGAGACTCCCCATCCTTAACTAGCAATCAGCCAGGCTCAGACCTAAACAGAGAGCTGTTGGACAGCTCCACCCGCTTTGTCTCCCCAGCTTCTCCTGACTGTGGAACCTGCCACATTGAAGAACTAGCACAGGCTTTTGATTTCCCTTCTATACCTTTGAAGAGGATGAAAGGTACAGGGTAGATTTTGTGCGCATTGCTGGGTCCATACTCATTCCCTGTGTCTCCATCAGAGCCCCACAGATGAGCCACGGCTGGCACTGGTGGCTGAGAAAGGGTTGACTGGAAAAATCAATCATCAAAGCATCACTGGTGACTCCTTGAAGAGATGTTCCTGTGTGTGTCTGTGAATCTGTGCACCTGCACACAACCACAAGCATTCAGGGGTGTGATTATACAAGCTGGCAGGAGAGGAGTGACCCCTCGAACTTCTTTACACACAGCAGGCTGCTTGCTGCTTTACTTATTTTCCTGGCATTTCCTTGGTGGAAGGCCTAGCAGAACAAAGACCACCCACCTGCCCTTGCTTTTCTTTCTTGTCTGCGTGTTAGCCCTGAGCGGAGTTGTGACACTGTGTGAAAGAACTGGCTCCTGCTAGGTGGAGCCATCCAGAGACCTACCCTTGAGACTTCAATTGTGGGTCCTCGATCCCACCGCCTCTCCCCAACCCCACCACAGGCCAAGTTCTCCCCAGGGCCAGGTATGAGGCCTCCAAGTTCCTGAAGGCAATAGGTCTCTGGGATGAGGGTAGAGGAGGTCACATTTTATGAATAACCTGAGACCGCAAGTTGTTACGGACTCAGTATATGTAAAGCAATGGGCACTAAAGCTCATGGTTAGATTGCATTATAGTTTACACAAGGAATTCGGTGTCATCCCTCTGTTCTGTAAACCACAGCAAACCAGCCCCACAGCTGGTCCCACTCTGTAGAGCGGTCCCCAGCCTCTCCCAGTCCTTGTCAGTGTCTTGCATCCATCTGCTGAAGTTACTGGAACCAACTGCTATGTGTATGTCCTGGTAGCCAGTATTTAAGCGCCAACCATCTAGCTTTTGTGGTTTCTTCCCTCTGTTCTGCTTTTTTTCTTGGCTTGTTTGTGTTTACAGGACTGGGAATTGAGCCTTTGTACATGCTACCCAGAGCCAAGCACTGTATACTACGTGAGCTATACCCTGGGTCTTTTGTTTTAATTTTTGTCTTTGAGTTAGGGTCTTGATAACTTTGCCTGGGCTAGCCTCACATTCATGATCCTTCAGCCTGTGCCTCCCAAGAAGCTGGTTACAGACATGAGCTACCACCTCTAGCTTCCATCTTGGTTTTAATGAGTATTTTCAAGTTGAATTCCAGGTATTCTCTTGAGATGAAAACAGCCTGTCTATACCCTTGGGGTTTGAGATCTTCGCTTCAGGTGGAGAAGCAGAACAAGAGAAGTGCTGCAAATCTCAGCAAGCCCCAGAGAGAGCTGATCAACCGAAGTGGCTCGAGGTCGCTCCAGGTGCCTTGTGCGTTTCTGCATCCAGCTGGTCCCTGTTGTTAATGACAGCCATCCAGGGCTGATTTCCAAGTAATGGGCAGGCCTAGGAACTTCAGTGAGCTCAGAAACACAGGTAGAGGTGGAGTTGGGGGCTGTATTTTTTTCCTCCTAAAGAGTCCAGCTGCAGAGTAGTAGCTAAGTTCATTTCCTATTTTCTACATATGTATTTTCAAAGCCTGATGTTAAAACTATGATACTGTCTTTATTTCAAGCAAGAAGCAAAGACCTGAGCCACATTTTTGACATTTATTTTTATTTATTTTTTGCCGGGAAGAAATTGCCCGAAATATCTAGATTGCATACACATGGATGTAAGAAGGCCATTGCGTGGCCTGGGGAAAGACGGACCCCTTTTCAGGGGGGATGGGGGGGGGGAGCAGCTTTTACCTACTTTCCTAGAGACATGAGCTCATGGGAACAGAGAGGGCCTAAAAAGACACGGGCTTGATTGTTCTACAAACATCCATTGCCTTTATACAGATCCTAGATACCACTTAAAGTGTTCTACTGAAGGTTCGGAACCACTAGCATCTGATCACCAGCAGGCCTGGAGACTGGACATCTAGTCTTAGCTTTGACTTTCAAGAGCTGCGTGGTCTTGCACAAGTCCCCTCCCCCAAGCAATAATGAAACAACGTAACAGGGGCAGCTTAGAAACAACCGGCCTTTCTTTCTCACAGTACTGGCCGAGTTCAAAAGTCAAGTAACCTGCAGATTTGATGTCTTTCTGGTCCAAAGAATGCCCCTTCCTACTGTGTCCTCACATGGTGGAAGGGACAAGGCAGTTCTTTGGATCCTCTTCAATAAAACCGTCATGGCCTGATCACATCCAAAGGCCCCACACCCAGCTCCACCACACTGGCCATCAGGTTCAACTCCACCTGTAGAGCAGCTGGGATTACAGGTTGGTGTTACCACACACAGTTCCCGTGTTACTTTGTTTTGATTTTAATTTGATAACATGAGAGCTCTCTTTTGTTTCAATACTCCTTTGCTGGGGGGGGGGGGGTCTATGAAGTACCTTGAGGTTTCCTAGTATTTTTAGGATTTTTTTCATTTCCTTTTTTGTTGTTAACGTTTTTGTCCTTTTACATTTGTATCTCCAGTCTTTTTTTTTTAAGCATTGTGATCTTTAAGTAGTTGTACGAAAGGGTTTCAGTTCAGTTCAGTTCAGTGTGGCAGTTCATGGTCTTGATTGGCATCACCCCTTCCATCAGTCCCCCAGGTGTCCCCCTCTCGGTTTTGATGGCTGTTTCCACAGTCCAGGATACTCGTGGGATGAACACAGTCCCAGAGCCCCTTTCAGGTGGAGGACACGGAAGGAGAGAATTCCTATGAAATGCATGGTCTGGTTTATTAAGCCTACAGCAGCTGCTGCAGGCGGGTGGGAAGGAAGAGACTTCCCTGTTTCCTGCAGGGGTAAAGCCCAGGGGTGAGAAGGGAAAGATGGCTCCCAGCATGTTCCTGGCTGACCCAGTGCTCCAGCCACACCTCCACCGAGGACCCAAGGAGCACTGCGGACTCCTAAAGGGACAGGAGGAGGCTTCCCGAACAGCAGAATAGGAATGTGAACTTTAGAAATGAAGGCCATGGAATGAAGGTGTGTATGATTAGGGGACATTTGATCACAATTGTCGCATTACCCAAATTCACTTTAAACTGAGGAAGCATATAAATATCCGTGTTCTCAAAAGTCATGAAGCGAGGCTGCACAGATACCCAGCATTCGCCAGAGGTCATTGTGGCCTTGACCTTCATAACCCAGCAGTCAGTCCCTCCTCAGAGGAATGCTGTGGGGATGAAAGGTGTCCTTTTCGGCAGTTTCTGGACTATTTTGTTCCATGTTAATCCCTGCCTGTGATGTACAAATATGCCAGAAGGCAGGCCGAAATAAAAATGTTGTTCACAATGGAAAATGTGAAATTCTATTACTAGAGTTTAAATTTAATGCGTAGTCTTAAGCTAAATGTAAATGATCATGAGACTCTAGTCACTCTGCTCACTACCGCTCATGGATTTACAGCTGCCTCTGACTTGATGCCAACTCTTTCAGGGCTGGGTGGTGTAATCCAGCTCATGACCTTGTTGGTTTCCCACTTCCCACTTTTTTTTTTTTTTGCGGGGGAGGAGTTGATCATGGATCTTGAACTCTGGGCCTAGGTGCTGTCCCTGAGCTCTTCAGCTCAAGGCTAGCACTCTACCAACTGAGCCAGAGAGCCACTTCCGTTTTTCTGAGTGGTTTATTGGAGATAAGCGTTTCACAAACATTCCTGCCGGGGCTGGCTTGGAACCACGATCCTTAGATCTCAGCCTCCTGAGATCTAGCATGACAGGCGGGAGCCACTGGCACCCGCTCCACTTCCCACTTTTGTGATCTGACAAAAATAACTAACATGGGAAACATGGGCTTAGAAAAGGAAACGGCAGTCTAGTTTTTGCTGGTATGCATTTTAAAGAAATTATGCCTTTTCTGGCCTTGAAGAGCTGCCTAGACCTTTTTTTTTAAAAATAACTTCTTATTATCTAAAATGTAATTCAGAAGTAGTTTCCTAAGGTTTTGAAAAGCCTACTCACTATAAAAAGTTTCTTTGCATTTTCTTTTCTTATCTCCTACTTCCTTTTCTTTCCTTCCTCCCTCTTCCTTCTTTCCTCTACCCCTCCTCTCCTTCCCTCTCCTTTGCTTCCTCCCTCCTTCCCCTCCTCCTCTTCTCCCTTCTCACCTTTCTCTTAACCTCAACCTTCCCTTCCCCCTCCCTCCTTCCATCCTCACTCTCCCCTTCTCTTCTTTTCTCCCTTGTTCCTCTCCTCTCTTTCCCTCCTGCCTTTCCTCCCTGCTTCCCGGCTTTCCCTTCTCCTTCCCCTCCTCCCTCCCCACTTATGAGGCTTCATTCATCCCTCTAATACTTACCACTGCAGCCTTCTGAGGAGACAGCGCTGCTCTTGGACTCCACCATCAGGAAGAGGAGCTCTTTCTCCATGGCCTTAGGGTCATTTGTGATTTGTAGGTTAATCTACAAATGATACTTTTAATTCTCCTTGCTTTGATTACTGGTGAAGTCAGTGGCCATTTCAATTCCTTCTTCTGTGTTAAGGTCATTTCCTGATCTTTGTGGGCCTTCTGGGTTATGAGGTATGGCATATTGAAGTCTCTTACCTTCAGCCTTTGTGTGTCCTCTCTATGCATCGTCCAGAGGGTTCAAGTGGGAGATTGGAGGACAAACATCAAACACATTTCCTCAAGGATTCGGCAAACCTCATCATCAAGACTTCTATTTTCTTTCTTCCTGCTCACAATAATATCAAACCACCAGTGCAGATAAGTTGGCATAGCCAACTCTTTAAAAAAGACTCACTAGCAAATATTTTTCTCTTATTATTCGATATCAAAGATGGAAATACTTTCTTAGGAAATGAAAGAGGGAAAAGAATTAGATAAACTGGTGGTATCTAGCACAAGATTATAAAATGCAACAGATAAATAAGAGAGGGAGAGGAGCTTTAGGAAATGCCAGGAAGTTTCGTGTGTTATGCTCACATTAAATTCACTTGGGCTTATGTGTAGTTTTTTTAACAGGTAGCAGTTCTGCATTTCCCCTGGTTAATTTTAGATTTCTCAGTGGCACCAGGTTGTGCATAAACAAATATTTGTCTTTCCATATTTCTTCAGATATCTTTGCCAGATTTTTTTGGCTCCTGTTTCTGTAAGATTTGAACATAGTCATTTAGCTGGAGATGGCTCAATCTTCAACTCAGCAGTGACAAAGCCCAAGTAATCCTGGATGTGCTTTCCGTACCTGCCAAAGGAGTCCTGCCTGCCTCTTGGCTTGCCAGCGGGAATTACACATGGGAAGGATGTTTGGGACTAATTCTCTTCTCTCTCATTCTGTTCTTCTCACCATAGGAAGAAGAATATTCCATTCCATTTGGCATATGTAATTTCTGTTTAGTTTAGTTGGTAGACCACATGTGCTAGTAAGCTACTGCTGCATACAAAATTACCCCAAGCTTAGTGACCTAAACAATGCACATTTATTGTGGCGTAATTTCTGTGACAGTGATCTGGTGCAGGTTGGCTGCATTCTCTGGACTGAGATTTCCCACAGGGTTGCAGTCATGGAGGCTGACCAGGGACAACCTGCCTGTAATCTTACCCATCAGGCTGTTGGGTGGAAGACACCCTCACAGCTGCCTTGGCTTGCATAAGAGCTGGCTTCCCTCAGACCCAGTAAGAGAGTGAAGAAAGTAAGTAAGTTAGAAGTTGCCTTCTTTTGAGCAACTTACTGTATGAGGATACCATCATTTCCACTACTTTCAAATCTTGAGGAGTCTGAGTCCCTGGAAGCCTCCAGCAGGCCACCTATCTACCATACCAACAGCTGTGTTCTGAGTGCACTATCCACAAACATAGGTTGGAAATTTAATCCCCACTGAGACAGAGTGGGGAGCTTCGGCCTAGTAGACACGGGTCAGGTTTGAGTGGATTAAAGCCCTGCTTAAAGGGATTGAGAGTTTATGCTGGTTCTGGGGCTTAAATTCAGGACCTCATGCTCTCGTTTTTTTGTTTTGTTTTGTTTTCTGGCCAAAGCTGGTGCTCTATAACTGAGCCACAACCTCTTCCAAGGCTAAGAATTTCATCTTTTATATTTCACTCATCTTTCTGTCTCTGCTTGTCTTTCTGTGGGTGTACCAGTCAGTCAGTCAGTCTATCTGTCTGTCTCTTTCTCTCTCCCCCTCCCCTTTCCTCTCCTCTCCTCACCTCCTCTTTGCTCTTGTCTCATGGGCTAATATACCAAGAAGGCCCTTGTCAGATACCTCACTTTGATCCTGAATTTCTGGGCCTCAATGAGAAATCGGTTTCTGTCCTTGGCAAATGGCCTAGTCTCAGCCTCACCCAGTTATGATGGCACACGTCTGTAACCCCAGTACTTGGGAGGCTGAGGCTGGAGGATCATGACGGGCATGGACTACATAGGGAGCTGGAGGCCAACATGAGCTAAATAATGAGTGATTGTCTAAAAAAAATTTCCTCATCTCAGCTGATCTATGACAGCCCCAAGCTGACTCAGACACCCTGAAATGCCTTTTCCCATAAGCGCTTCATGTCAGATGCGTCTGGGGGTCACAGGCCTGGACGTGTTTGTTCCCCCAGGGCCCACTGCTCTTTGGTGGTGGTAAAAGAACAGGGCTTCCTGCCAGCTCAACCCACAGAGAGCATTATGGGATGCACACTGCTCCAGAGCCAGACCGCCCCCCCCCAGCCCCTCCACCACCACCGTCCCCCCCTCCCCCCGCACCTTTTCATGGGCTTTTCAGGAACTGGCTCTCTTGCCTGTTGTTCCCGTTGACACCAGTCACTTTCTGCCTGGGTTCATTCTGTGCTTTAAAGCCAAACTTCTCCCCGACGCCATGGCTTCTGAAGCAGGCAGAACTCTCGTGAGCTTCACATCAACCTGCAGGAAACCAACTAAAAGAGAAAAGAAAGAAAACAAGGCACACCAGGGATTGTGGGAAATTACTGGAAGACCACACAAGTACAAGACTAGCTCTCTAGGAGGAAGAAATGACATTTACAGAATAATAATATGCCCAGACTTTGTTAAGGGTCTTCCTGGGGTCAACTTGGCAGTGTTCAAACCAGGACTGCAGCAGGGCTATGGTCGCCGTCATTTACATTCTAATTTAGTCGGTGATGAAACTAAGACTCAGACAATGTCGTGGTTGGGATGGTAGCCAGTGGGGCCGATTCCAGTGCCTGAGGCCTTTCCACCACAGAGAAACTTTTCATGCTGGCCCTCTGTACCCAAACCCCGGCCTCTGGTATGGAAATGAGTCAAGTTCTTACCTTAAACATCCATCTGCTTGATCTTGCCAAGGTGAAACTCTCCAGATTGCAGACAATACTGAGGACAGGACAGGAGCCTGACTCAATCTTTTCTCAAAGCTTCTCCCCATTCTCGTTATGCCTCAGGCTGTTTTTCTTTGTCACACCAAATCTGCTTCAGGATTTCGGGGTCTGGCTCACCTTCGGGTTCCTGGGTGAGAAAAGGGCTTCTCCACCTGTCTCTGTGTTGGCCCAAATCTCAAGGTGGCCCTGCTCTCTTCCCTGCTTCAGTCACTGAGGCCTAGGGCTTCTCCCACTGAGACTGGAAGACTCATCAGAGGTGGCTGAGAAGAGCCAGATGGCAGAGCCAGGGGCCAAATTGTGAACTCTTTGACCAGGAACCTGGAAGCCCCTCTGTGGAAGCAGAAGACCGTGGAGAAGTCCCATGGAAATGGGGAGAGGCCCAGGGTCCCTCATGGTCACTGGGAATTTGGAACTCAAGGCCTTGCAGCACCATCTTTAGCATCCATCCCTGACTTCTGCTTAGGTCCATAGTACTTACCTCCATTCTTGAGAGTAGTTATTTGTTCCAGTTTTGGAGTCAGAAACCCCTTGGGGGAAAAAAAAAATCTATCGATCTCCTCACAGAAGGTGAAGCCCACAGCCTATATTGATAATTTTGTATGAATATGATAGTATAAATATCCAAATGGCCTTTGGGAAAAAAGAATTCCTCATCCCTTTTCTAGGCACTAAGACTCACACTTAGAATCCTAGCCACTCAGGAGGCTGAGATCTGAGGATCATAGTTCAAAGCCAGCTCAGACAGACAAATCAAAGAGACTCTTAACTCCAGTTAACCAACAAGTGGTACTATGGCTCAAAGTGATACAAGTGCTAGCCTTGAATGAAAAATCCAAAGGCACAAGGCCAAGTTCAAACTCCAGTACGGGCACCAAAAAAAAAAAATTCTCTGGACAAATATCACTTTTCATCAGAAGCCAAGGTGAACAAGGACTTAACAGTAGAAAACATTTAGTTTTTCTCTCTCTGTCATTTTCTATTTCCCAGTTGATTTTCCAACTTTGCCAGAAATACAGGAATCATTGTATTTATTAAACCTTTCATAGCAGCAACAATTCTTAAACCTTTCCAACTGAGGACAGCCAGCCATGATTCCTGTTGCCTGAATCCCACTTGGTGATCTCTAAGTAAAGACACTTTTCCCAGATGTTTCTCCTGTCAGGTCATTCTCTCCATTTTCCCTAGGACTCAGGTTTGTTATTTTGCCCTTTACCTGCCTCTAACAGTCATCTTTGCCACTGGGCAGTCTTAAAGATTCCTTCTGTTCTATTTCAAAATGAACCAGAAAGATTTTTACCTCAGAAGCACATGACTTAAAAGAAAACATAAGTAAAGAAATGCGAGGCAAGGTTAGCAGCTGGCCTATCTACTTGGAGAAAAGTATTTTTTAGGTGAAGCCAGAGGGCGGAGGAGGTTCTGGCATTCATTTTATCCCATGGCGTTTTTCGGCTTTCTGTGGTAAGTTCAAAATTTCAGAAAAAGTATACCATTGCACTCACTGGAGCCCAGTGAAAACCCTGAGATTGGGGGCCTTACCCACCACTCACTGCCGGTGTCATGGCGCCCTGGTTGAGTAGGCGTGGGTATTGGGGACAGTGTATTTTGGACTAATAGGTAACTCAGTGGCATGTTGGATTGGCAGGAACCCTGGGGGAGCCGAGTGTGGAAACGGGAAGCCTTTATTCATCAAAAGGAAGAGGGGAAGCCCAAGGGGAAGACCCTTGACCTTCCCCTCCAGGGTGTTCCTGCCTCATTAGTCTGAGCCACAGCAGCCCAGGTGTCATGAGAGAGGCTTCACACCCCGCTTTCCCAGAGGTGCTGACACCTAAATGTGTCCTGGACCCTCTCCTTGCACTCCACTCAGAGGGCCTGGGGCAGCCTGGCGTTCTCCTCCTGCTCTTAGCCGCCCTGTGCCCTTCCTCTACCCCTACCTGTTAGAACTCTGATGATGCTGGCCAGAAGTCAGGAACTCTGTTCTTGTCTTTTAGTTTACCTATTATTATTTTCCCCGGTGGCACTGGGGATTGAGCTCAGCCCCTTGCATTTGCTAGGCCAGTGCTCTACCACTTCAGCTACATCTCCAATATTTTTGCCTTTAGTTTTTGCTTTTCCGATAAGGTGTCCTGCTTTGCCTGGGCTGGCCTTGGATGGAGATGCTTCTAGCATCATCTCCATTCATAGCTTGTATTACAGGTATGAGCTACTATGACTAGTTTGTTTGTGAGATGCAGACTGCCCCAGCTGGCATCCAACTCCAAGCCTCACATCTCTGCCTCCTGCATAGCCTGGACCATGATATCACCATTACACTTGGCTGTCTGAGGTTTTTGCCTATCAGCAATTCATCACTGACCATGAACCACGAGGCCTGCCTTCTCCCTTGTCTGGAAAAGCACCTTTAAGCCGTGTCAGATTGCAGATTCTCAAGGCATTTGTGAGCACATTTACTGAAGACGATGAGACCTTTATACAAAAGTCAAATAGGATTCACCTGTTACAGTTTGTTCCACAGCATATAGTATATACCTTGTAGACCCACTGTGATCTAAAAGAGAAATGTGCCCTGACATTAAGGGCTTTGTAGACAGCCACATCTGAGGTGAATTCTTTTTTTAATGTATATGTTTTTATTGTAAAGATACTATATAGAGGGGTTACAGTTATATGAGCAACGTAATAAGTCCATTTCCTATTGAGCATTTTTACCCTCTCCTTTGTTTTTCCCCTTCCTCCCTACCCTCCCCACCTCCCCACTCCTCCCTCTCCCCGCCCCCGCGCCAAAGTTGTAAAGTTCACTTTCAATGTAGTGTCTTTTACATCTAGTTGTTACAATGGGTCATCCTGTATCCTTATTTCAGCATTTTGTTATTTCCCTTCCCCTCCCCAAATTAGAAAAATGTATATACAAGATGCAGGACACCTGAATCAAATGCAATAACAACAGGGCTTATACCATGGGGGAAGAACATACAAAGAATCAAACAAAAAAATCACATAATACATTATAAGTACATTAAAGAGAACCAGCAAGAAAGATAAAATCTCTTGTGTCTCTATGATAGGTCCGTGGTTTCCCTTACCTGCAATAACTAGTATTTTTCTAGGACAAGCAGAAGAGGACAAAAGCTAGGTACATAGGACCATATAAGCTGATGCTAAGTGAACCGAAGTGAATTCTTGTCCAGAAAATTACTAATTGAGCTGATGTCAATGGAGTTAGTTATCCTCTTAGGAATTGATTTTCTCCTCTGTTCAATAGTCTCTACAAAACCGGTGGCATTGGCTTTTGGTGGAGAATGTATACTGTTTATGAAACATCAGATATGAAACAATTTGAAATATAGGTGCTCCCCCAAAACCATATGACTTTTCTTCACTCCCTGCAATCTTCCTGTCTGGCTGTCTGTTGCTTTGACAAAACCACATCTGTGTGTCTGCACTGGGGACCTTCCCTCTGGACCACATCTGTTTGTCTGCATTGGGGACCCTCCCCCTGGACCACATCTGTATGTCTGTATCAGGGGACCCTCCCCCTAGACCACATCTGTGTGTCCGTATTGGGGGACCCTCCCCCTGGACCACATCTGTGTGTCCATATTGGGGGACCCTCCCCCTGGACCATATCTGTGTGTTCGTATTGGGGGACCCGACCCTCCCCCTGGACCACATCTGTGTGTCCGTATCGGGGGACCCTCCCCCTGGACCACATCTGTGTGTCCATATCGGGGGACCCTCCCCCTGGACCACATCTGTGTGTCCATATTGGGGGACCCTCCCCCTGGACCACATCTGTGTGTCCGTATCGGGGGACCCTCCCCCTGGACCACATCTGTGTGTCCATATCGGGGGACCCTCCCCCTGGACCACATCTGTGTGTCCGTATTGGGGGATCCTCCCCCTGGACCACATCTGTGTGTCCATATTGGGGGACCCTCCCCCTGGACCACATCTGTGTGTTCGTATTGGGGGACCCGACCCTCCCCCTGGACCACATCTGTGTGTCTGCATTGGGGGACCCTCCCCCTGGACCACATCTGTGTGTCCATATTGGGGGACCCTCCCCCTGGATCACATCTGTGTGTCTGCATTGGTGGACCCTCCCTCTGGATGTGTTTGTGCTGACCTTGTCATCTAATTGGGCTGGATAATTACATGGTGGTTCTCCTAACTGACTGCTCTGTGTTTTCATGCAAAGGCCTCTACCAAGGCTAGCTGCACAGGAGCCCAAGCAGTATTTCTGATGAGGGAAAATGACTCATGTATGTTAGTGAGTGCTCTGGTGAGTGCTGCCCTGTTAAGGAGAGGAAAAATGAATCCAAAGCTCGATGCACAAGCTGTGTCTGAGGAGCACCCACTTTCCCACCAACCACGTGCTTCTAAAGCTTGCTCTGAAAGAGTTAATGAGCTTGTTAAACTACTGACTTCTTGTGATTTTTATTTTTTTTTTGTGCCAATCTTAGGGCTTGAATTCAGGGTCTGGGCACCATCCCTGAGCTTTTCTGCTCAAGGCTAATGCTCTACCTTGAGCCACACCTCCATTTCCAGCTTTTGGGTGGTTTATTGGAATAAGAGTATCATAGACTTTCCTGCCTGGACTGGCTTTGAACCACAATCCTCAGATCTCAGCCTCCTGAGTAGCTAGGATTACAGGCATGAGCCACCGGCACCTGGCTTCCTTTGCTTTAATTCCTCTCCTTTTGTGAAATAGGACATCCCCTCTTATACAGACTTTTTATTCTCTGGCCAAAAGTGTCATGATTCCATTTTGTATAACTGTTATAGACTATTTTTCCAATTACAGTGTCTCTACTATTGAAACTACTGTTTTGTGAGTTGCTGAGCCTCCCAAACTCAAGCATCTCTGTTGATGTGATTGACATTTTCTAGTCTGTTTTTAGATGTCAGGGATGATGAATGTGTTATAAACCAGATTCCCAGTTCCTCATCCACCTCGAGGAAATGCTGTAAAGGAAAATCGACATGGTCATTCTTCTTCCTTTGTGAAAGGAGGCCAGGGCTCTTTTCTCCTCCACGTTGGGGTAAGGGGTTAAGCACAGCATCAAGGTGGGGAAATCCTTGCATGGAGGGACATCTGTGATAGAAAGCCAGTCACACTCAGCTTCTTTCTTCATTCAGCCCCAGGATGACCTTTGCTGAGCATGACCTTGCCCTTGACCTCCCCAGATGTCTCCCGTGGGATCTTCTAATTCCACTCAATCCAGTCAGTGTTGCCAAGTAACCTGCTATGTTACAGAAGTGTCTGAAGTGCTCTGTGCAGAATGACATGCCAATCTAGGCAGCCCTGCCCAGGGCACTCACAAGCCACTCGTCCAGTCAACCTAGAAGACCCAGGACAGCAACCATGACCTTGGCTCTGAAAACTGTGACCTTTCCTGTGTCCTTGTTCATGGCTGATCTAACTCATGCTTACCCTTGGGAGCTCCCTCCGGGGAGCCTCTGGGACTCTCCCCAGGCCCACTGAGCTGCTTCCCCACACCATTCCCGAGGCACACTCTGCAGGCTTCCGTCCTGTTCTGTTTATGATTAACTCATCTGGAGTGCTGTTGTCCTCAAAGAAGGTGCGCTGCCTGAGAGATGGAGGATTGTGTCTTGATCTCACTTTCCCAAACCTCGGCTCACATTATGTTGGCGTGTACTCAGTCAATAAATGTGTGGGAGGCCTGGATAAAGGAATGGGTGATACGCTATCATATCTTCTATCTAGAACATCCCCAGTACTTGCTCTCCCTCTCTGGAGAGACTTTTCCAAAACTCTTGTACACCTTTGCCCCAAAGGCCTTGAGTTCCTATAACTTTGTAATACTGAGCCCATTGTTCCAGAGCAGAAACTTCTAGACATTGAGAGGAGAATGATTTTGCAGTGTGGAGGCCCCAAGCAACCTGAACTAGCTCTCCAGGTTGGAGATCGGGGCAGAGCTCTTGGGCTGTGCAGGGCTTGTTCAGGGTTGAGGCGCTCCTGGGAAGGTCAGTGGAGAAGGGAGGGAGGAAGTGGACACGTGGAAGTTCTGTGCTCGGTACCAACAGCACGGCAGGCTCTGAGCCACATCTCAGCCCGCCGGGGAGCTCGGGGACAGAGGGGCTCAAGGATGCTCATTGTGCAGTCTGGAAACAACACAGAGCCATTGTCCCTCCCAAAAGCTTTCTTTGAACACATAATGAGTGGACTAATTTGTGTTGCGTTTGGAAATGTCCCAGTGTTGAACAATTCATTCTCCAACAGTGTGCTTTGGGGGAGACAGCATTCATTTGCGTTCAGCTCCATGAATGTGGCTGGTGTTTGGGAGATTTAATTTTGGTAGCTTTTCATCTCTTCTGCCCCTGGAGGCCTCCCTTCCCATCCTGCCATCGCTGAGCTCTGACCCAACACAAAAACATGAAAAGGAAATCCTCCATGAACCTGAGACTCTGGGTCTCCAGGGGTGTGTGGGAAGTTCAGGGGGCCTGGGACCAGTGTGTATGGTCCTGAACTTCCCTGTCTCCTCCTTGACTGCCCCTCCCTTCCTCCTTCCCTTTGTCTCTGTCTCCTTCCTTCTTCCCCTCCCTCCATCTTTCCCTCTCTCCCTGCCTCCCTCCCTACCTCTTTCTCCATGAAATATGGAAGCCAGGGTATAGTTTTAGCTCCCTTTAATAAGAAGAAATGTCCAGCTAAACACAGAAATCTATAAGGATGGCAAAAGAACCTTTTCTAGTCACATCCTGTAAGAAATTATATACAGACTAGAGCTGAGATGGAGGTAAGTTGAGGTTTTGTAAGATCATACTCCATATTCTGCAGTAGAGCGGGTCTGCCTAGGGTAGACTACCGCAGAGACCACGGGCTTCAGACCTCCCAGTGTGTGTGTGTTTTGTAGGGGGGTTGTTTTATTTGTGTATTTATTTTTACAGTACTGGGGTTTGAACTTAGGGCCACATGCTTGCTCGGCAGACATTCTACCGCGAAGCTATGCACCCCCCCCCAGCCCGCCCATAGCTCCTGAACCAACTCAATATGCATTGTTTTCAAATGTTTTTTTTAAGGAATAAAAAGTTTTTAAGAAGGCATATTTTAATATTTTAGCAGTCTTTCCTTTTTTTGGTTGAACAAGTACTTATGTAATTTATTGTTATCTTTTTTTCTCCTGCAGAAATGAGCAATGCCTTAGTTATGGGAATTGTAGATTTGAGAGAGCACATAGAAACAATATACCCTTATACCTTTAAGCAGAGATACATTCTTCTAGCTACAAATCTAAATATGTGTTTGAAACACAAATGGAATCATCTCCACTCTAGTTTGGATCCCATTTTTGAAGGATACCTTTCATTTTTGTCAACATTCACTGAAGGCCTACTATGTGCCAGACTGATTTCTGGGCCCTGGAGTTACAGCTGTGGAACAAGCAGATAATACACAAGTCAAAACACACAGGGTGGCAGGCAGGACCGAGCTCTAGAAGGTGGCAGACCACAGCAGTTGCTAGCTACTGTGGGTAGGGCTGTGATGTTGTGATTGTATGATTCCTACCATGGCTGAGATGACAGACACATTCCTCCACACTCAGACTTTTCCGTTGAGATGGGATCTTAAGAGCATTTTAGCCTACACTGGCTTCAAACTATGATTCTCTAGCTCTCTGACTCCTGAGTAGCTAAAATCACATATGTTCATATACTAAAAATATATCTTATTGGCATATTTTTCCTTAATGGTTCCTCTTAAAACTACCTTTAGATTTCAGGAGATACAGAATTCATTATAAACAGAGTTAAAATCCTGCTAGGATTTTTCTGTACAGAGTTGCCAAAGAGCAGAGTGCACAGCCTTTCAAACATAAGACATAGTTGAAGCAATTGAACCTTAGAATTCTGTCTAAATCACAGAAATTGCAAGGCTCTCCTTCAATCATTGTGTATGCAAGGTCTCCACCCCCCTCCTCCCCTCACCCCCCACCCCTCCTGCCACCCGCACACATGGTCAGCCTGCCCTAATATGGAGGGGTTGGATGGGGAAGACCATTGACTTTTCTGCCAATTCCTTATGTTTCCAAGATGTACTGAAAGCAAAATAATGATGATACTATGGTCTATTACTTTGTGGCCATTCGTGATTTGAAAACGACTAACCAATCATTTGAGCCAGGACTGTAGTGGGAAATCTGCGATGTCACCACGTCTAAGAAATTGTGTTAGGTTCTTAAACAGCCAGTTTGGGGAAGAAAAAAAAAATGTTGGCTTTCCTTCCTGTCATTCACATACTACCCAGAAGCCTCTGGATTCCTGGAATTTTAAATGAAAGTCAGAATCACTTGGCAAAAACACTGAAACACCACAATTTCCCCTAACAAGCCCTTGCCATTCTCAGTCCAGATGGAGAAATTGAGCTGTCTGCACACTATGATTTGAAGCCTATGTTTTTGAGCTACGGAGATCCAGGTTCTGGGCTATAAGTAGATTCATCTGGGTGGTCTGGGAGCCCTTGAGTCTGGAGTAATGACTGGCTCTGTCCTGGACTTGTAGAGACAGTATGGCCACCTGGTTAGCCTCCACAGCTCTCTGCTTCCCCGAACGTGTGAAGCCTGGGGCCCTGCTCCCACCCAGAGATCCGCGGGCAGAAGGCAAGAAGGTGCTAACTTTAAGTCTTCCTTGTGTAACTGACTGAAGATAACTTACCCTGACTTTATCTCTGCATCTTCAGGGGTGAACTCCACTCCTTGGTGACTTTCCTCTCTTTTGTAGTGACTTTCACTTTCCGCTTCCTTTAGCCTGACATTGGAAGCTCTCACAGAAGGAAATCAGAGCCTGGTTACAGGAGGCTGGTGCGATACAATGAGACAGAATCATTTGCAGAGTCGTTTATGTAGCCCACCCACGGATGTCTGGAGTTCTTCTCATGGGCTCTGAGCTCTTCCCATTTTATGTTCCTGAATTTTTATCTTTTACTCCCTGGGACAACTTATTTAAATCCTTTCCTTTGGTAAAAGCATCATGCTTAGGTGATTCTAGGATAGTAAATGCAATTAGTAAGATGGAGGCTTTCCCACAGGTGTCACAAGAGAATGTCACCCAGGAGATTTATGAAAACATCTACTTGATTTCCCTATTCCAGTGTTGAGTGGATATTATTTCTAAATCTACTTTCTCTCTGTTTGTCTCCCAGGAATATGTTTTATCTTTGCCAGAGAGCATTAGCTACATTTCTAAGTAGATGATTAAGCAGCAAATCACAGAATGAGTGGATGAGTGGTACTTATGTCCCTGCCTATAATTGAAAAAAATGCATTTGTTTTACAATGACTCATATGAAAAGGAAAAAAAGATGGGTTTTTTTTGGTTTTTGATTTTTGTTCCTTGTTTTTCTTACATCTCTTTGCAACCTCCATTTCCCATGAGGTTGCTTTGTTGTTATGTCATTGGCTGACAATTTTGTTCTCTACAATCATTTACCTCAACTACTTAGTACAGAAATGCTTTGTGATCAAGTATCTGAATTTTAAAATAATAACTTTGTAATTTCTGAAATATAGATGCTCTCTTGGAGTGCAAAAAGGCTACTTATTTCTGAAAAATAATAAATGCATAACTCATTTTTACTTCTAAAGGTTGTTCTTGCTAGGCACCAGTGGCTCACACCTGGATTCCTAGCAACTCAGGAAGCTGAGATCCTGATTACAGTTTGAGGCTAGCCTGAGTAGAAAAGTCTGCAAGACTCCATCTCCAGTTAACCAGCCAAAAGCTGGTCTAGGAGTGTGGCTCAAATGGTAAAGTGCCAGCCACGTGCAAACAAAGCTGAGCATACATAAGGCTCTGAGTTTAAAACCCCAGGGCTGAATAAAAAAGGAAGGTAATAGTCTCAGGTCTATGCTATTATAAACAGGACAAAATTTAAAAATATATAGGATATTTATTATTGGTTGGGATTTATGAACAGAAAATTTTGTGTCCATTTGCAAACCAAAAACTTAAAAGATGACTTAGATTGTTTTGATATGTAAAAAGAGTCTCTACTTCTTGTTCCAAAGGCCACGTGGTTATAATATCTCTGCTACATCTTGTTAACATTGTTTTGTTTTGTTTAAAGTAAAGTCAATCTTCTCCCAAAGACTGTTTGTGGAAAAAACAGAGACCTTGCTGCGCAATAATGAAATCCAGGTTTCCTATCTGAAATGGTTTGGAGATTAATTTAGTCTCAGGGTTTTTGTTGAAGGAATCAGATTTATGTCGAATACTAGCCAGGGAGCCAACTTCTAAATACAAATGTAGAATTAACGATGGTATTGGTTCTGAGGTGTCAGTGGCTGAGGGTAAAGTAATTTTATATACAGCTACATGTGTTGTTGTTGTGCCAAAACTGTGGCTTGAACTCAAGGCCTCATACTCTCCTTTAGCTCTTGTGCTCAAGGCTAGCGCTCTATCACTTGAGCCACAGCTCCACTTCCTGATTTGGGTGATTAATTGGAGATAAGGGTCTCAAACTTGGGCTGGCTTCCAACTGTGATCCTCAGATTTCAGCTTCCTAAGTTGCTAGGATGACAGGCATAATAGGCGTGAGCTACCAGCACCTGACCCATCTTCATATTTTTAACTGCCAAACACTCTGACTTTGTCATCTCAAATGCTATGACAGCCAGGAAACAGTTCCATCTTTCATGTATAAGCATCAAAACACACTAAAATTATTTTCCTAAAGATTTGATAAGATTTCTATTAGAATTTTCCTTGTAATCTCTTGACAATGCTACACTTGCTAGTTATTCCCTGGAATAGCCTTTCTTTACCTGAAGTCAGTGAGCTGCCAGTTTCTACGTGGATATTTCCTGTGTCTAGTCGGACAGCTGGCAGGACTGGACCCGGTTTGGGGGAGGGATACTTTGTGAAGGCATCTCAGCACTTCAGCATTTGTTTTGTCTGGTACTAAATTAGCTAATTCCCTGTGTGTTCTGGAAAGCCATATTTTCAGATTCTTACATTGTCCTCCTGTCGCTTTACAACTGAGCTTTATGAAGAAAAAGATGCTCGCCCACCGTATGTGTTCTGTGCTGTCCTGAGTTGTATGTAGGTCATGATTCTTGAGACAGAAATAGGACTCCATTTGGGGGTTGTGCCTTTGGCAGTTGTATCATCTTGTATGAAATCCAGGCTCTCGGGGGTGGCTTCCTCCTGGTCGCAGATGGCACGCAGAACTGGAGCTCCTGTCCACACTGCTGGGAAATGTGCGCGCGCGCCCTTCTCCAAGGGGTCTGAGCTGGGGTGGAGGTTTCCGTGCTGCTCACGGCTAATGTGCTGCGTGCCATGCGTTGCTCTGTGGGTCAGTGGAGACACTTAATCTGCCCCCTTCCTCCCGGAGGCCTTCGTGCACCATCACAGCTGTGGGCAGAGTCTGCTCGTTGCCTCGTCCTCACCAGAGGGACAGCAGACGCTTCCTGCCTCTTCTGCAGCAGCAGCTTGGCAGTTTTGTAGCACTGATCTCATTGTTTAGGAGCACAAATGACATTGGCATGAATTCTGCTCTGTTTAGTGTGTGTGCATGTGCTAGAACCAGGGCTTGAACTTGGGGCCTGGGTGCTAGGGCTCCAGCACGTGAGCCATACCTCTTACTTCTGGGGTTTGGGTGTTTAGTGGCAAGAAGAGTCTCCTGGGCTTTCCTGCCTGGGCTGGCTTCACACTGCAATCATCAGATCTCAGCCTCCTGAGTAGCTAGGCTGTGAGCCACTGCTGCCCAGATTCCCTCTGCTTTTTATACAGGAGATTGTCCAGGATCTCCAAGAGCACTCGGCCGAGTCTTTGGCCACACAGAGACCGGTGGATGAGGGGGACTGTCGTGAAGCTGCTAGCATTGGGCTGAGTAGCACCGAGGTGCAGTGCTGCATCCTCCAGCACTTTCGGAGGTCTGACCAGTGCTTAGAACGTGTGCCCAGGGCCCACCAGCATGGGAGGCACACCCTCCTCCTCTGGGCCCAGCACGCCACCCGGAGGGCAGCGCCTCAGCTTCTGAGTAAATGAAGCTACAGACCCCAGCAAGCTCAGAGAGGAGCGACATTCTAGACAGATCTAGGTTGCACTGTGGAAGTGGAGGGCTTGGCTGGCACTGTAGCACAGCACTCAGCACTCAGCTCCCTGCGGCTTCCTATGGTGTATGTGGGGGGTGGGGCGCATTGTGCTGGCACTGGCGCATCCAGAGAGAGAGGTCCCCCCTTCTGTGTAAAAGCCCAGATACCGCACAGAGCCTTCACACACGCAGGACCCGGATGGAGATGGGCAGGACCTGGGAAAGGCTCATGTGGCCATTGTGGTGGGGTCAGAAAGGGGGAAAACAGGACAGGGGAGGGAATGGGAGAGAGGTCAGGAAGGACGGGGTTGAGATGCCAGATAAGGAACTTGAAGAAGATCTGGCAGGCAAGGGGACATAGCTGGAGGCTCCGGAGCAGAGCTGTATGTGATTAGGCCAGGCAGCGGTGGCCGGAGACTGGCAGATGGAAGAGACGGGCAGGCGGTAGAGACTGGCAGGCAGGGATGGCACAGCTGGCACCGCTGTCCCTGCCGGAGCACAGGAGGAAGCAGCGCCTGGCAGGAGGGGACTGAGGACCCGCGAGGACGGAAGGCTGCCCCCTGTGGGAGGAGGGCGGAGTGCAGCTGGGCTGGTACTTAGTCTCCATTTTAAACATTTGGTAGACCCAAAGTGGGTAGCCGCTTTGTTCCAGAACTATTGGAACGAGTTGCTTTCCTGCCTCCCTTTCTTTGCTCTCTGCCTTCTTCAGCTATGGACGGGCTGTGAACAGCAGCGAGGGATGTTCAAGCGCTTCGCTTGGCGTCCTGCTAAGGCTGCACGCTGCTGGCCCAGACCTGTCATCCTAGGTAGACAGAAGGTGCAGGGCAGGAGGATTCTAGTTCAAGGCCAGCCTGGCTGAAAAGTTGGTGCGCTCTCATCTTGACCAATAACTTGCGGCAGTGGTTCACTTCCAGCTACGACAGGAAGTATAAATAGAAGGATCGAGGCCTGGACCAGTTTTAGCGGGGGGGGGGGGGGAGGAGATCCTGTCTCCTAAATAATCAGACAAAAGGGCTGGTATATGACCCAAGCAATAGAGTACCTGTCTAGCAAGTACTGAGTTCAAATCCTAGTACTGTTAAAGAACAACAACAACAAAATCAGTCCTTAGGTTTCCATTGTTATCTGGGATCATTAAACCTTAATTAACTGAAACGTTGGCTATTTGGAGTGGCGGAAGCACTGCCTGTTGCCTTCATATTATGATAGCAGAGCCACTAGACCTGCCTGAGCGTTCCCAGAGGATGGGCGGGAGCAGGAGGAGATTCACCAGGAAGCCAGAAAAGGCTCCCGCCACACCACCACTGCACCAAGCCGGGCAGCGGCTGCACAGCGAGGGAAGCCCTGGCAGGTCCTCTCTGCTCCTTCTCCTCCTTTCCTGGGACAGGTGTGAAGAAGTGTATGCATGCTCAGACCCCAGCAAGGGGAAGGGACATCCTCCTAGGGGAGGGGGAGGTGACGAGAGGCCTCCAGAGCATCGGCCCAGCCATTGGTAGAGTAGCCATAGAGACCATGATCAGCATAGGGGTCGAGCTAAGTCATTACTGTGATTAGCTCGAAGGATGCCACTCTGCAAGTTATATTCTAGACCAACAGCAAAAAAAAAAAAATATACACAAACCTAAGATCTACTCTGTCACCAACACAAGAGCTAGACTCCTATAATCCCAGCTCTGTGGGAGGCTGAAGCCGGAGGATCACTGAAACCCAGGACCAGAAGACTAGCCTCGGCCACAGAGCATTCCCATCTCTTAAAAACAAAACAAGAGCTGAACCAGTTCCATCAGTTACTAGCTCAATTACTTTCTAGAAAAAAACAAACCATGAGATTATTCTAGTCTAGCTGCTGAAATCTCTTTCAACCTCTCCCCAAACTCGGTTGCGAGTTCATTTCCACAGCTCCTGAAACTCTTGGCGAGATTACCCACAAAATATTGAGAAATCATTCCTCTCCTTGTGCCAGTGAATTCATTCATCCTCAGGGTTTCGTGCTGGTAGAAGGCTGCCTGAGTGGTTGGGTCAGGGTAGGAGAAAAGCTGTTCGTTGGTGTCTTGTTCTAGTATGTGATTCCAGGGATAGATGGGGGCAGCCAGATGGGTGACATTTACAGTGCAAAGGGCATGTGCATATTTACACCAGCTGTGTACATCCTCGATCGATTGTGCAAGCAGGACTCTTCATTCTTCCGCCTGCATCTCCTATGGGAAGAGTATGGGCCGCCAGGACTGGGGGCTGCCAAGGCTGGGCACAGAGAGCTCTATTGTCTGAGAGAGAAGTATGGACCCCCCCACTAGAAATTCCCAATACTCAGGGGTTTGCATAGGAAATCAGCCTCCAAATCAGCTTGCTGAAAGATCCAGCCCGCTTTGGTGGATCCTGACACTACCTTCCCTTTCTTTCTCCCCGCTCTCCCTGCCTGCCCACCTGTTGGCAGCTGCCCGTACCTCGCGGTGAAGATCACCCCTGCCATCCCTGTGGTCGGTGGTATCCTGTTCTTCTTCGTGATGGGGACCCTGCTGCGTACCAGCTTCAGTGACCCCGGAGTCCTCCCGCGCGCCACGCCGGATGAAGCCGCAGACCTGGAAAGACAAATAGGTAACACTGAGGGTGTGCCCTCCGCCTGTGGTCCCCTCCCACCTGTACCGGCCCCCGTGTGGGGACAGGGCAGGCTGAGGTGCTGGGAGGGCGCTGGCTGGAATGAAGAGTTGAGTGTCCAGGAAGGAAGAAGGTGGTGGCCGAGGGAAGGCTGGAGAGAGACTGGCACTTCTTGTGCCATGCCAAGCAGAGCCTGACAGTGAGCAGAGTTTCCAGACACTTCTTGGAAACCCAGGCGTCTAGTTCTTCCCTCTGAGGCGTCCCAGTGGTGATGGGTCTGAGCCGCTGGTGTTCTCATTCCCTCCTTCAGCCTGCAGAGCCTAATTTGTGTCTGTAATGCAGAAAAGTAGACTGAGCAAGTGGCTCACGCCTGTAATCCTAGCTCCACAGGAGGCCGAGAGCTGAGAATCCCAATTTGAAGTCAGCCTGGGCAGAAAAAGTCCTGAGATTCTTCTCTCTTAATTAACCACCAAAAAAGTGGGGAGCAGAAGTGTGGTTCAAGTAAGAGAGAACTAGCCTTGAGCAGAAAAGCTAAGGGAGAGCTGAGACGCTGAGTTCAAGCCCCAGTGCTACCACCAGAAAAAATAAAAACAAAGACTCGAGGAGATTACACCTATACTGCTATCTTGCTGATCCAACCAGGGCCCCAGAATTCCTGTATTTAGTCAGAACAACAATACACACCTGCGATGTGTATTGACACACTTGGCATTGTTTTCTCTGACAAATGGAAGCCTTGGGCTAGAGGAGTTCACGACAAATCTATCTTGAAGATATTGAATCTGATTCTAAGTTCTCACCCAACAAACTTGTTTTAATTAAAAAGAGAGTTTTGTTTGTTTGGTTTGGTTTCGTGCTGTTAAAAATGTGCCCTGGTCACTGTCTGGCTTTGCTGTGAGTTCAGTAAGAATGCCAGAGGGGTTGTCGGGGTCTACTGTAAAAATCTCTCTGAAGATGCATTCCTTCCATCCCACCATCCACTCTTCACAGAGATTAATTGTAGATAAGTCCTATGGACTTTCCTTCCCTGGCTGGCTTTGAACCACAGTCCTCAGCCTCCTGATTAGCTAGGATTAGAGGCATAAGCCACTGGCACCTGGCAATGTTTTTAAGTTCTCTTGTTTTCCCACTCAAATTGGCTCTTCAACATCCATGGACATAGATCTTATAAGAAGCTACCTGAAGTATGACAGCCTTGACTGGCAGAGCTGAAGCGATGTCTTTGGGGACACTAACTCCCCAAGGTGGACGGTGGGGGTGGGATGTGGACATGTGATCCTCATGGCTGCTCTAATTCTCCCTGAGAAATCCTCGCGTCTCTGCTTGGAAAATAATAACATGTTTCAATGGAATCTTGGCATGTTTATTTTGTGCAATGTAATAGAAAAGGAAAAGGAAAGATGAGCTTTGGAAACTTCTTATTATTAGGTTTATTAATTCTAATTATCCATTTTAGACCTCTTGCCTATAAAAGCCTATGATAGCCACTTGGAGTGGTTGGTTTATGGCTGAAGATGTGCACAGGCCCTCTGGTTTAGGGCTTCTGTGGAGAAGTAGCCAGTGAAGAAGAGGGCTCTGGGTTTCTGAGACTGTTCCAGGACTCTTGAAATGCCATGCACTTCTTTCTTCCGAAAGAATGTTCCCAGTAATGTAGGTTACAGCTAAACGGGGAGACAGCAGGTATCCAGGGAAGTCCGTGCACATTGGGGTCAACAGAGGTCTCCTTGGAAATTTGGCCATTTCAAAACTCAACATCTTCACTTCCCCCAAAGAGAGTCACACAGTGAGAAACTGATAACGGAGTTAGAGAAAAAATAGAATGAGAAACCTACTGTACTGGAAATCTCAGGCCCAGAGCATTGGTTTCAGTGAGGCTAGACCTTCTTAGGAATGAAAAGAGCAAAGCTGCAGGTCTGCCTCTGCTCTCCATTTCATAGTCCCCGGCCTCATCTCCACCCACCTCTCACCATCCCGAGGCTCTCAAGGGGAGGGGACCAATGTCATTTGGTGCAAGTAAGAGAGCAAAACATTGAATGAACGTAGAGTCCATGGAAGGAAGCCTGGTGGGCTTCCTGGGTTGGGGGGGTGCATAGCTCAGGGGTAGTATAGGAGTATATAGTACCTAGTATTTGAGGCTCTGAGTTTGGTCCCCAGTCCTCAGAGTTAATAAAATCCACCAGTGTCATGGCAGAATGTCAGGGATGGATGCCTCTTCTCTGCGCCTTCTGTGCTTAGGCAGAATACCACTGTCCCTAGACAGAGTGTATTCGTGCGTGTGTAGCCCTCCTCGCCCTCCTGCCCTCTGCCTCCTTTGATCCTCCTCCTCTTCCTCCCCCTCCTCCTCTTCCCCTTCTTCCCCCACTTCCCCTTCCTCCTCTTCCTCCTTCTCTTCTCCTTCCTTCTCCTCTTCTTCTTCCTACTACTGTAATGACCTCAGAGTCAAGAAAATCCACAGAGACACTGACAAAGGTGACAAAGGAATTTTATTTAGCTGGCCAGCGACTGCCTTGTCCTGAGCTAAGGTCAGAGCTAAGAACAGCAGTGACCTCCACTGGGGCAGGGTTTATAAAGGTCAGAACCACACCCAGGTGGTGGTTTAGCAAGCAAGCAAGCTGATTTACTGAAGCTCAAAAATCATTAGGGGTGGGGATATTCTCCAGCTGCTGGAAAGGTGGTCAAGACCAGGCATACGGTATGCTGCAGACAGAGCTGGGGGCTAGAAATTCAAGACTGAGGGAAGGAGCTAACAAGAAATGGAAAACTGGTTCTTACCCTTCTCCTCCTCCTCTTCCTCCCCCTTTTCTTCTTCCTCTTCTCCTCTTCCACTTCCTCCTTCTCCTCTTTCTCCTCCTCTGCCCAGCAACTCTGTGCTTCCCCCAACACCTGGTCAAATTGCCATCATCCTGCAATTTTCCTTGTAGTGCACAGAACCCGTCACGCTTGTAACCACAGAGTGCCCATTGCTACTTCCCAAATTAGTTCTTGGAGATAATCTTCTAGGTGAGACTTGCAGAGAACATTCTGGTCTTGGGGAGCCCCTGAACTGTCAGCAGTTCCGCACCATTGTGGCAGGAACCACTCCAGGGAAGGTTTCCACGGTAACCGCAGTGTTGGTCCACTGCTTGGACTTGCTGAAGTTTCTTCCCCAAAGGCATCTTAATTCTAAGTTTAAGAGCAGAAACATTTTAATTGGAATCTTAATGACACTAACGGATTTTTCTTTTTTAATATAGATTTTTTATTGTAAAGATACTGTTATAGTTACACGAGTAAGGTAATGAGTACTTTTCCTCTCGAGCATTGTTACCCCACTAATGGATTTTTCTTGAAGGAAATACTTTCTGAGAATCATATTTAAGCCCATTGGAGACCTTAATCAATTTCCTCTATTTACATTTTTATTTTACTAAAATTACTTTTATTCAAGTAATTTATCTTCTGCATAAAGTCTGTAACTAAGATTTTTTTGATCCAGTTCTTTTTAATTTTGTGGAAGTGGCCATTATTAGGTTTTTTTAATAGACCCATTACTTCTGCTGAGACAGTTTTTCTTGGTAATTGGACATTTTACCTTGTGAATTTTTTGATTTGAGTCTTTTACGGTTACTGGTTTTGTTTTGGCCATCATTAATTTCACTTTGTGTTGATTGTTTCTGTTGGTGATATTCACCATAGAACTTTTCTAAATTTTGATGGTTTCATTTCATGTAATGAAGAATCTGCTGGCTGGAATCAGTCTGTGATGGAATCTTATACACTGATCTGTCACTTTGTGTGCTATACTCTAGTTGTCCCCAGTATTCAGATAGAAACCCTCCACCCAAATGTGCAGAGTCAAAATGGCAGGCATTAGCCACGCTCTGGTGGGTCACACCTGTAATCCTAGCTACTCAGTAGGCTGAGATCTGAGGGTCACGGTTTGAAGCCAGCTCAGGCAGAAAAAGCCATCTGACATCTGCAAACATCCACCAGCAAATAGAAGCAGAAGTGTAGCTCAAGTGGTAGAGTGCCAGTCCTGAGTGGAAAAGCCCAGTGAAAGTGAAGCCTTGAGTTCGAGCCCCAATACTAAGACAATGTGCACACTTATGCACACGCACACACTCTCACCAACCCCCGCCCCCTCCCCCACACAGTGGCAGGCATCATTAGTGGCTATTTTTTCCCTTTTTCTTTTTCTTTTTTTTTTACCAGTTTTCAGAGGGTGACATTTCCAGGCCATTTCCACATTTCTTATTTATATCTCACTACTCAGATTCCAAATCCTCACAATTTACCCTTGGTGCAGCTTTTGTTTGCAGTGAGCATTTCAGACTCTCAAACATTAGACCCGTCTCCAGAGTTCCCCTCAGAACCAGATTCAATCTGCCTCTGAGATGCCGCTCTGCCTGGGCCATCCTCTGCTCCCGCAGCTCTCTGCCAGCTCTTGCACACTTCCTTATCCATGCCCCAGCTCAAGCATGTACCTAGGCCTAGGAACCAGAGCATTCTCCTTGTTCTCCCTGCATCTTCAAGTAAGTGGACCAGGGTGAATCGTCGGATGATGTTCTGAGCTCTTTCAATGGCTGCTTCTATCTTTCTGGATCTCAGCTCATGCAGCAGCCCCTCCATGGTCTTTAGATAGTATTCACAGCCCTGCTCCATGGAGGAGGAAGCCAGTGCTCAGAAAATAAATAAAAGGTGGTTTACCACCTGGCTGGAGCTAGGTGTCCATCTGAGAGGCCACCCTGTGCTCTTCACCACAGCCTGGTCCTGCTCCACCTCCCTCTGAGAGGGAGGTTTCTGGGCTCACCTGAGCAGGTAACACTTCCCAGTCTCCTGGATTATCTTCTCACTGCCTTTACACCAAAGGCATCACCCGGTGCTGTCGCTTTTCTGCCCCCGGCTGACTCTTCATATCCCTGGACTTAGACACAGAGCAGAGGCCAGCATCCCATGGCTACAGGAACTGCTACTAAAGCACTGAGCCCAAGTGGCCAGAGGAGAAGGCCCTGTAGGAAAAGTCCACCCTGCTCAGTAGTGCTCTTGGAGCTGTCTGAGAACACAGGCTCTTTGTCCAGTGGGAATCGCACTGATACCTAGATGTTCCATAGCATTTCTGAGGAACTCAGGTAAATGGGAGCCAGGGAGAACACCAGGTCTAAAGTACCTTTGGGAGAAAAAAAGGCCTGTGAAGAAAATCATACCCTAGGAATTGAAAAAAAAAAAGAAGAAGAAGAAGAAGAAGAAGAAAGGACGGAGAAAAGTAGATTCCTTGTTTAGAGGAAAGTTCTAGAAAATTCTAGAATTATCTAGTGTGTTCCAATGCCAGGAAAGAGTAGGCAGAGAATCTCCCATCCCAATGCAGGGTGGAGGCTCAGAATGTCAAAATACATGATTGTCTTTTTCCTTTTTTTGTAATCCCAGCCTAGGAGAGCTGCAAACCAGATGTCACAGCTCAAAATCATGGTATTTGAAGGAAATGCCACAAGATTTTGGAGGATCTGGCTCTGCGGGAAGGAAGGAGCTGGAGATGGGGTTTTTCTGCCAGATTTGTGAGGATGAGTGGTTTCCATCCAGGGCATGGCACAAGTTTGTTGTGGGAATGCACTGGGCACCGGGATTGAACCCAGTACCCCATGCTCATTTTGGACATTGGAGACATTGTCTTCTCCATCCTCTAGACAGCGTCATGGGGTCAGGCTGCAGTTCCCTCCTTCTGACCAGAAGAGAAGCCGGGACAAAAGGGCCTGTCTGATCAAATTTCTCACACTGCACTGAGCACGTGGAGATAGCCTAGTGTTCTTGCTCAGTGCCCCCGGCCTCAGTGTCTCTCTCAGTCGAGGTCAAAATTTGACCTACCTATGTGAACCTATATGTAGACTCTGTTTGTTGTGCCTGTACTAGGGCTTGAACTCCGGGCCCTGAACATTTGCTTGGCTTTTTTGCTCAAGGCCAGTGCTCTACCATTGGAGACATACCTCCACTTCCCCACCACTTCTGGCTTTTTACTGGCTAATTGAAGATCAGAGTCTCATGAAATTTTCTGTCTGAACTGTCTTTGAACTGTGATTCTCAGATCTCAGCCTCCTGAATAGTTCAGATTACAGGTGGGAACCTCCAATGCCTGCCAGACATTATTTTTTTAATATGTAGAATTGATAAGCTCCTCCCTGAGCAATGTCATTTTGTAGCAGATAAGGGATGGTCTCTCTGGTCTGACTGTACCACCATCACTGTGTTTAGGGTTTATGATCAATCAGTGATGTCCTAGAGCAACGTTGACATACTCTGTTTAAAAATAGAAATGTTATATCATTGTAAACAGTTCTTATGTGCAAGCCCATGAAAGGGAGAAAGGATGACGAAATAATAACCAGGATTACAAAAAGGTCAGCTCCAAGAGGGCCAGGAGACGGGCTTCAAGGAGAGGACCAAGAGACAGCTAGAACCTCAGGGTTGAAGAACATGGTCAAAGGGAGAAGGAAAGTGGTCTGGAGCATGCTAATGTTCCCCCACCAGCCAGGGGTACTAAGAAAGCTGGCCGTTCCCGATCCATCCGTGACACAGAGTTTTCTGTCCCCCTCCCCCACCCTCCTCCAAGGCACCGGTCCCAGCCAGTGCTCCAAATCAGAATATCCGAGCTTCAAGGGACCTCCGCCATCATAGAGCCCATCTAGACAGCTCCTTCGATTTGCATCATGGGTGTACTGAGCTCAGAGAGCTAGGCCAATCCACCTCCTCCTACCTGGAGCTAACTGGCAACAGGCCTGAGATCCTGACACTGGGTTCTGGTACACTACACCCTCCCTCCTTTGTGTAGCTTCTAGCCAGAATCTAATCCTTGACACTTCAAGTGAGCTCTGTAGAAGAGCAACATCATTGTCACCTGGGAGCATGTTTGAAATGCAGAATCCCAGGCCCCAACCCACCTGTCGGTCAGACTCTGAACTTTAACCACGTGTCAGGTGAACCACAGGAAAGTCTGAGAGAAGCACAGCCCAAGGGCTGCCCACCTCATGACTCTTCTCAGTCATCAGCCTTGGCGCTGCCCCACTCAAGTTTTCAGGACTGCTACGCTGTACTTTCCATTCAGCTACTTACAGATTTGAGCATTCAGGCTAATAGCCTTCCCACACTGCAGTGCTTCTCAGATTCGCGGAGCCACTCTATTGTTACCTATTAAAATATCCATATTAATGAATACCTTCTCTTTAAATAGTGCTTTACAGATTTCAGAGTCTGCGTATGTTTATGTTATCAGCAAAGTATACCGCCATGAGCACAGATTCTGTAGCCAAACTGATTGTAGGGATCTGAGCACAGGATCTGTAGCTAAATTGACTGACTGTGGATCCCAGCACTTTTACTTAACTTTGCGACATTTTGTTTACACATTTGTTTATTGGTGATACTGGGACTTGAACTCAGGGCCTTCCATTGCTTGGCACACAGTCTGTCACTGAGGCCACATCCTCAGACCTTTTTGCCTTAGTTTTCAGCTAGGGTCTTGTGCTTTTCTCTGAGCTGCTCTTGGACTGTGAGCCTCCTACTTCAGGCTCTCCCATATCTGGGATTACAAATAGGAACCACCATGCCTGGTTTATTCTTTCAGATAGAATCTCACGAACCTTTTGCCCTGCTTGCCTCTATCCAAGTTTCTTCTACCTCTGCCTCCCAGATAGCTGGGATGATGGCATCACCCACCTGCTATGTGATCTCGGTAAGACTAGAGACCTTGACTTCGTTTACTTAGCAGAGTAGAAAGATTGCTTTCAGAATTATCCCCGTGTGATTCCAAAATAAACCCAAATGGATATCCGAAATGAGAACCTTTGTTTAACCATGAAAAGCTGGAAACAGAAATGCTTGAGGTTATTTAACCTGTTCAGCTGCTCGAAGAGGAAGAGTGAGGAATTCTCTTCACTTTAGAATGCAGAGCCCCAGGCACACCCACTCCATGCAGCAAGCAAACTCTAGGTTCTACAAAATAGTAATATATTTATTTAGATTTATGATCATTAGCACTTAGACAGCAAGTTGGAGAAGACAAAGCGGGTGACAGAGCAGTAGCTCTGGAGGGGACACTGTGTTGGGGGTCAGTCAGGTTTAGTGGGGGAAAACAGAGCCTGTGAGAACCAAAGGGCAGTATGCTGGGCACAGAGGCTAGAACAGAAGTGTACCCCTGGGGTACACCGGGGGAGGAGGGGTGGGGAGGCCTGGCTTTTCAGGGAAATGCTCGGGCAGATGACTGGCAGCAGAGCGGGTGGCGCTGGACGCCGGGGAGGCAGTGGGTTTGGGTTTTTTTTAATCTCACACGTGGAAATGGCCTGCAGAGATGCCCAGGAATAGAAGCAGAGCCTCAATGAGGATGGAGGAAGGGGACCAGCGGGGAGTGTGAGGATGGCGTCTGCCTGGAGAGCCCAGCGTGGGCACAGCCTGGGGAGAGAGAACACCATGACACTTAAGGAACAGTTGCTGCGGCCAAGAAGCCTGGGCCTCCTCCAGCAGCTTGGAGGCAGCTGGCTCCTCAAGGACAGGGCGGGGCCACTCCGCACTGCCTCCTAGTAACCACACAGGGTGCGTGATGAGGGACCGATGCCCATTGTGTCCCTGATTACACATAACTATCATTGCCTCAAACTCCCCTGGTGGCCTCACAGCCTCCAGCCAGCCTCAGTGGGGAGCCAGGAGAGGGGGAGGGCTCCCAGCAGTGGGGAGGCAGGGGAGGGGAAGGGCTTGCACAGTGGAGCTTTGCAGTAGGGGAGAGACTTGGACTCAAACACAAGGAAACATCAGGACTCTAGCCAAGGAACTTGACTGCAGTCAGTGAATGGAAAGCAGATAAATGGGAGACCTGAGCAGACATTATTGAGTGACCAGATATCAAGAACAAGGGTTCTAGCTGGGCGCTGATGGCTCACACCTGTAATCCTAGCTACTCAGGAGTCTGAGCTCTGAGGATCATAGTTCAAAGCCAGCCCTGGCAGGAAAGGCCAGGAGAATCTTATCTTCAGTTATCTACCAGAAAACTAGAAGTGGCACTGTGGCTCAAAAGAGCAAAAGTGCTCAGGGGCAGTACCCAGGCCCTCAGTTCAAGTCCCATGACCGACAAAGACAAAGGGGCAGGGGAGGTTCTGCTAACCTAACCTGACTCAGAAGGATCCTTGTCCAGTGGGGGCGTGGTGGAGATGAGCACACTGAGGACTGACTGGAAGGAATGAATACCTGCTTCAAAGCAATGGCATCTCAGCGGACCGTGAGCTCTGGGAGGTCCAGCATGTTGTCCTGCCGGATCTGTGTGGACATCTGTGACGTCACTGACACCGTACATCACACTGTCACCCCCTGAATCCCATGTCAAACCGCTTCCTTCCTCAGCAACCTCTTCCCCTCCACAGCCATATACCATAGGGTTGAAATTGGTACCAGTTTTGTTTTGTTTTGTTTTTTGGGGGGAGTGTCTCTCTTTCTTTCTGTGCCCTGGAAATGTAGGTTAACAAGATCAATCTTGTTAACACTGGACAGTGCAGAACTGAATACAGATATCCCACGAAATGCGCTCGGAGGTAAAGAATCACTATGGAAAGCACGTTATTGGGCTAGCGGCTGCTATCTGGTCTGAAGTTGGATGTGGGCAGCGTGGGGACAGAAGAGAACCGAGACAGAGGACAGTCGGCTCAAGATGGTGAGAACTAGAGACAGTGGCTCATCCCACGCGAGCCTGTCCCACCACCGTGTTTGATAAGGAAAATAAAACCCTCTATTTTCCATTTATTTAGAGTTACCATTTGAATTTTTTCCTATGGAAAAAAAAATGGAACTTTTGTAGGTGGACGGAAGTGAAGAGCAATTCTTTGCAACCTCACTGGAGAGAAAACAGAAGTCCAAATAGAGGCATGCCAGCTTTAGAGTGTGTACTTTAGGAAATCTCTGTTTCCCAACAGGGATAGAAACTTGAAGTCTGAAGGCTCTTGACTGAGTGAATGGGTAAAAAGAAATAGAGCAGGAGCAGGCCAAAATGTGCCATAGCCCTCACAAAACTGAAAGGTAACAGAAAGTGATGCAGAGCGCTGGGCCTGCTAGAAACGCAAGGCAAGTCCCGGTGTGAGCACACATTTCCGAATTGTGATATTTTAAAACGTAGAAAATGCAATGAGGGGAGTTAGTTACTCATGTTTTATTAACCTATTGATATCCAAGGTATTATTGTTCCAATATGTATTCAATATAGAAAGTAGTAATGGGATGCTTTCCGTACAGAGTTTTCAAGTCCAATTATACTTCATGTTACAACAAATTTTATTTGGGACCAGCCACATTTCCAGGGCACAGCATGACCGGTGGTGACCGCACAGGACCACACAGATGGAGTCTGTAAAGAATGGGACCTAAATAGTTCCTGGAATCTCTTGGAGTTTTCCATTTTGTTTATGTGTTTTTTGGAGCATTTGAAAGGGACATTGTAAGAATGGTTTTGGGGTTTTGTTTGTTTTGTTTTGTTTTGTTTTTTACTAGGACTGAGAATTAATCACAGGGCCAAGGCGCTCTCCCTTAGCCTTTTTACTCAAGACTGGCTGGCACTCTGCCAGCTAAGCCAATTTCCACTTCTGGCTTTTTGCTGGTTAACTGGAGATAAGCGTCTCATGGTCTTTTCTGCTTGGGCTGGCTTCAAACCTCCATCCTGAGATCTCAGCCTCCTGAGTAGCTAGGATCACAGGTGTGGGCCACTGGCACCTGCTGAGAATGATTTTTGAGTTCACCATTGGTTTTATTTTGAAGGAGAGCAGCTTCATTCATGCATGGATTCTCTCATTCGCCCTGTCACTTATTGAGTGCTTACTGGGCACTAGACAGGTTCTATACTGTTAAGAGATCTCTTTGTTTTTAATTTCTGTCAGTATAATTATGAAGGTATAAGTAATGGAATCATGTGAAATAGCTAAGCACACTCATCACTATTGCTCATGTTTGTGGTCAAGTCTCCTGCCCTTTGATTTGATCACTCATTCTTAAATCAGTTCATAGATCAGAATCACCTAGAGGACCTGTTAGATCTTACGTGTGCCACTCCCCGCTCCCCCGCCATGGTTCTCTGCATCCAGAGGCTGGGATGAGATGGGAGCACTGTAGCTGCACACTGGCTGGCTTAGTCCCCGCTGCCTGCAGGAACTTCCCATTCATGTCACTACATCTATTTCTTACAAAAGAGACATGAACCTTGGGCTAGCCAGCCCTCTGCCTGTGGGTCTGAGGACTACATAAGAGCCAAAGCATCTTAAAGGAGAAATGACTCCAATCCTCAGGTCCTCTGAGGGGGACCTCAGGACCTGCACATCAGTGCCTCTTGGGGAGCTGATATAAAGGCAGGTGTCCCATCCACCTACACTCTGCCCCATAGTGGAACACACTTGAAGACCACTTCTTAATCTTCTCTAGCATAGAAAAAATGTTTTAATCTTGCAATGATGCATCCCAGATAGTTAAATAAAAATATTCCTGGCCATTAGAACATTAATCACATTAGTTTTGAAGTTTTGTAGCACTACCTTAAGTACTACAGGAGACTCAAAACAACTCTAGCTAGGATGGAAGGAACAGGGTAGGGTGGGGGGTGGTATACACCCATGAAATCACAGAGTGCTTTAAACAAAAGACAGAAGGACTTCAACAAGAACTGATTGTTGTAGTACAGCAATTGCCAGCTCTGCCTCATTGCCAGCTAATTCTTTGTTGTGGGCCCATCCTGTGTGTGGCAGGATGCTTGGCGACATGCCTGCCCTGTGCAACTAGAGTTGTGACATGAAATCCTCTTTGGGCATTGTTAAATGTCCCTTGGGCACACAGTCATCACAGCTGATGACCCTTGTTGTCCTGTCAACTGAGTCTGTGAGTGTCGATGGGAAATGAACCTAGGAGAGCAGCAAAGGAGATTAATCATTGATTCATCATGGAGAACTTTCTGGAGACAGCAAATTGGAGCTGGATTTCAGGAGACAGAGGATGTGAATTGCCCACGAGATGGAATGGCACGAGGGGTGTGGAAGAGCCTAGGAGAGAGGAGGTGATATTTCAGGAACTAGTGACAGACTACACAGGCAAACGAAGACCCCAGCTAGATACCTGTGTCTGGCATGAGCAGCATTCACAGAGAAAGGGACAGTGATTAATGACTTTGGAGAGTGTAGCAAGGTAATAGCTGCATACGCCAGATTTCAGCAAATGAGAAGCAAGGCCAAAAAAGAAAAGAGAACAAAGCTGGGCATGATAGTACACACCTGCAGTCCTGGCTGCTCCCAAGGCAAATGCAGGAGGATTTCTAATGCAAGGTTCTAAGGGTCAAAAGCAGTGGTAAGACTATCTCAAAAACAGTACTTGAGGGGCTGGGAAGGTGGCTCAGTGGTAGAGCGCTTGCCTTACATGCCTGAGGCCTGGGTTCAATTCCTCAGCACCACATAAGCAAAAAGAAAAAACCCAGAAGTGGTGCTGTGGCTCAAGTGGTAGAGCACCAGCCTTGAGCTGAAGAGCTGAGGGACAGCGCCCAGGCCCAGAGTTCAGGCCCCACAACCGGACCCAAAAAAAAAAAAAAAAACAGTACTTGAAAAAACAATAGCCCATGTTTACACCGTGTCTCCTGTATACCATACACTTGTTCCATGTTGTAAATATTAATTAAACTTTCCCAGCAACCCAGGAGGCAGGTGGAACTATGATTTCCATTTTCCAGCTAGAGAAACAGAGGCATAGAGGGGAAAAGTAACTTCAGGGTCTCTCAGTTCGTCAGCAGCAGGGCAACAAGGCGGCTTTGCCTTGCTCCCGCCCCCTGTGCTGGTCAGCAAGCAGTGTCAGGGCAAAAGGCATGGGCATTCTACAAAGCCAGGAACTATAGAAATGAGGGGTCCTTAGGGAGAGCTTGGCCCTGGCCCTGAGACTCAGCCAGCAAATGTTAGACTGACACTGAGGCAGAGACTGTGAGCAGAGGAACAGGTGTGACGGTCAGGAAAGGCTGGGCTGGGGACAAGGAACACGCCAGGTATGAGCCAGATGGGCCCTGAGTGAGCTGAAGAACAAGGCTGAGTCAGTGGAGACACGGAGAGGTGGATGGGGTAGTGGGAAGGCCTGGTTTCGAGTGGGAGCTGAGCCCGTGTTAGGAAACTGCAATTGGGATGAGCGATGGACCGGCCCGCAGAGCGGAGGCAGGGGCCTGAGCAGCAGGCCATGGGCCTGGACTCCAGCTCTGCCACTCCCAGAGAGGGATCCAGGCAGGGGCTGGGCCTTCCTGCCTCAGCCCTCTTCTCTAGGGACTAGGCACCCTCCTGACAGGTCACTGTGAAGTTAAATGAGACACTGGACAGGCCACTTCTCGGATGCCCACTTTGATGGTAGAGAAAGCTTTCCGGGTGCTGATGGGGCCAGATGGCGAGGGACGGGCAAGAGTCACCGCAGGCAGGGAGGAGGGATTGGGCCTTGACACGTCTCTGGAGAGTTCCACAAATGGGTTGGGATGGGCAGGGTGGCCTGTTCTGGGAGGGGGAGGGTATCTGGTTGGGGCCGTGTGAGGGTTCTGGTCCCCGCTGGCTCACCCCGTACTCACTCACACCTTTGAAAGGCCGGACATGGCACAGTCAGAGCTGGAGTGCTTTCCACTTGCGGCAGAACTGAGTGCTTGGATGTGTTCAGCGCGGTGGTCTATTGAAGAAAAAGAGAAAAGCAGAATGTTATTTTCAGGGATAGGCTTTGGTGGTTTCTATTTGTGAGTTAGTATTTCATATCAGTATAGCCAGGTGCCTCCAGGTTGTTTTTTTTAAAGGTGGGGAGGTGGCAGCTGGCGGTTACAGCTGGATATATCCCTACCTGCAGTCTCCCAGTTCATTCCCAGCCCACCTCTTAGCTCAGTGCTCAGTGCTCAGGCAAATTAACCAGAAAGGAATGAGGATATCGCTGTGAGGCCACGTGCTCTGGCAGATGATTGAATCCTACCTCCCCACAGTGCGCCCTGACGAATAGCGCACAAATAGTAATTTTCTGCTAGCTTCAGTTAAATTGTGTGTATGTATGTACACGTGTGTGTGTGTGTGTGTGTGTGTGTGTGTGTGTGTGTGCTGGTACTTGAACTTAGTGGTAGGGTATGCTTCTTAAGTTTTTGCACTCAAGTCTGGCATTCTACCACTTGAGCCACAGACTTTTCTGCCAGCGTTAGCTTTGGACTTCCTATGTCAGCCTCCTGAGTAGCTAGGATTACAGGTGTGAACCACCAGCACCTGGCAATTACAGTGATTTTTATTTTTACAGTAGCAGTGTTTTGAACTCAGGGTCTGGGTCTTTACCACTCGAGGCACTCAGCCAGCCCTTTTTGTGTTGATGGTTTTCAAGACTGGGTCTTGCTTTAAGTATAATATATTACTAAAGTTGACTTCATCTGTTTCCTTTTGTTGCTGTCAAGTCACTATTAGACTCTGTGTGTGTGTGTGTGTGTGTGTGTGTGAATGAGTGAGTGGTACTGAGGATTCTTAAAAGGATTACACTTTGAATGAAATCGATATTCACAGAATTGAGATAGTTTACATTCTCTGTGTACCATACTGAGATCAAGTGTGTGTTTTTCATATTTCTATACAATTTGATGCAAATTAGCCACATTTGAGTGCAGCCAGTGGCTGTCATCCTGGACGTGCAGGTCTAGACTCCTTGTCTGAGATGCTACCATTTCGGGAAAGGCTGATCATTACTCTGTGCTTGGGACACTCGTCCCCCCCCCCCCATCCCCATAGGAACACCACCAGGCATATACGATGCCATTTGTGCTTTGTTTCTCACCTCAGCTAGTCTGCATTTCCAGAGGGAAACTGTGGAGGAGCCATTTATCACCCAGAGAGGCCACCGACGGGCCATTTAGTGACAAAAGCAGCCAATCAAGAGGGCTGACATCCAGCCATTCCCAAGTCTAAGGAAAAATAAAACTAATAACTGTGGTGCAGAAATAGAATCCACGTTTGTGGGGCAGAGGATTTTCTACTATGAGAAAGGCAGTGGCCCATCAATAAAGAGAGATTGGATTCAGCCACAGCAATAAACAAAAAACAACAACTCAGAACTGTGGTTTGGGTTTTATTTCTTTTGCTCAAGGTCCTCATCTCAGCCCCTGTATGATTCCATTTTTCTGCTTGACAACACACAGGCTGGTGGCAGGGACTCATTACGAAGACACACACACACACACACACACACACACACACACACACAAAATGGGACTGATTTTTGCAAAACTCACCAGGTGAACTCGGGATAATGGCATACAGCAAAGTTCAAGCAGCGTGGAGTGCAGGCACCTGTTTCCTTCCCCAGGCTCCGTTTCTGTCCTGGCCAACCACAGGGGAAGGGATGAGCCCGAGATCACAGAGACCATCTGGAAGCATGGCCTGCAGGCCCAGCTGTTCACTCTCTGGGGACTGGATTTCTCTCCACCTCTCCAATACAAATGGCAGTGAGCCCCTCTGAGTCTAATCATCCGGTAGAGCCATTACAGCTCAAACACCCACAGCGCGATGACAGGGCTTGTGTGAGCATCCTGCGACACCCTCCTGAGATCAAAGCAGCTAAGGACCGCTCTTCCTGGTGATAAATGGCTGTTGGTTTTCTTCCATCAATATTTTAATGACTATTTGCACATTTTGGCAATCATGGCTAGAAAAGCTGATGGTGACTGTAGAGATGACTCACAGGACACGCTCCAGCATCAGAGCAACACAAGCTCTCTGTGACAAGGAAGCTTCAGCCCGGCCCCTGGCTGCCTAGCATTCATCTGGAGCAGGTGTACCAAGAACCAGCCAAGTTGCTTAGCTTCTCCCTCACACTCTCTCCCCCAAGACGGCTTTGCACTTAAGTAAGTACACCGAAAACCTCAGTCCACAGCCTTACGTCTCTGTGGTTTTGACGGGCTGCTGTCTTCAGATTGCGTCAGCAGCTGTTCTGTGCCTGTCTGGGAGGAAAGAGCCTGCCCAAGAAGGAACTGCCCCAGCTGCCGGGAGAGCTGAGCCCTGCCACCTTCTTGGAAGAAGGCATATTTCCTCAGTTGTCAGTAAAAGCCATGTCCAAATCCTTGATTCCCCTGCTCTGTTTCTCCCCATTTCAAATACCTGGGCATCATGAACATTGGTTGTAAATATTTTTGCCCAGTAAAGAATATGAGAGAAATGCTCTAGGCTGGGGGGCGGGGGAGGCACGGGGGGGGGGGGGGGGGGGGGGGGGGGGGGAGGGAGAGGGGGGGGGAGGGGGGGGGGGCACTGGTAACTAGAGCTTGAACTCAGGAGGGGTCTGCACTCTCACTTGACTTTTTCACTCGAGGCTAGTATGCTACCACTTGAGCCACAACTCCACTTCCAGCTTTTTAGTGGTTAATTGGAAATAAGAGTCTCCGGTTTTTCTGCCTGGGCTGGCTTCAAACTGTGATCCTCAGATCTCAGACTGCTGAATAGCTAGGGTTATAGGCTTGAGCCATCAGTCATGAGCTAAGAAAAGCTCTTGACTACCTGGAATTTGTAGAAGGAGAATTAGGAGCACTCTTTCCTGAAAAACAAGTTTCGGAAATGAATATGAGGAACCAAAATGACAAAATGATGGAAGATATTATATAGGAAAGGAAATTGAAACAGTACTCCCATTTCCAAGGAGGAACTGTGCCACGACTACCACTAAGAAGCCTACAGTGTGTCAATGTCATCAAATTATATTGTATGCTTTCACCCAACATATGCAAAATACAAAATTATATGGACATTCAAGCTTACTATATACTGAAGCCTAGAAAAATGACAAGAAGGAAATACCAGAAGATCTCTGTCTGGTTGGATTGGAAATTGATGTTCTAATTCTTTCCTTTTGTATGTCTTGGATATTCCAATATCTCTGGAGAACATGTAGTCAGAAAGAAAGAAACTCATCACATAGCCTCGGAGATAACCATTCATCTATAAAGCCAACCCACTATTGCCGGGTCTTGGTGAATCCTGGCTTCCCTCTGAGGCTTCTTAGATGATGAGCTCCAATGCCTGCCTGACTCTCAGAAGTACTGTGAGGCACAGCCATGTTAACATGATGAAATGGAATAGAGCAAGGAGCTAACAGAAGCTGGTGCGCAGACAATAAGCGCCTGCTGTGTCCCATCACAAACCCGCTAGAGCGTAAGGAATGAGAAGCTGAACGAGGGTGTCTGAACTGTTCAGTCAGAGCCCATCAGACATGGACACTGAGAAGTGGCCAACTCGTCAATGCAGACTCCGGGGTGATTTGGCGGGGGTCAACCCTATGTTGACTGCATAGCTGGGCAGAGAAACTCTGCCCTTTGTTTGCTGTTCCCAGGACCAAGATTGGCACCAAGTACAGTGGAAAAGCTCTGGACAAGCACCCCTATCTCCTCTCCCTTTACCCCTTTCCACCTCCCACTGCTCTGCGCTGGCCAGAGCAGGGCAAAGAACCTAGACGTCCCCAGGAGCTCAGCATCTCCTGGCAGAGGCCATCCAGGCAGAAAGAGGGAAGAAGTCAGGACGGTTGGATGCTGGGGCCCCTCAGCTGTAAGGATGGAGGCTCCCACAAATCCACAGACGGTCTCCTAGGGACCAGCTGTGGACTGGGACCCCAGAACACTGAGGTGATCAAGACAGAAGGAGGAGGAAGGGCCTTGGGTGGGAGAAGCACCGGTTATAAGCCCAGCAGATGTCCTTCCTATCCCATGGTGTGCCGGCCCCTGGGACACTTCCTGAGAAGAGAGGAGCCTCATCCCAGGCCCCTCATCAGAGAAGAAGCTGGGGCAGATCTGTGACCATGGGACCCCCAAATGTGACCGGCTCCTGCAGTGCACTGTGGTTTGTTTTTTTTAATCTCCCACCCCAGAACAGAATGTCTGGGAAGGGGCTGATTAGCAGAACCCACAGCAACGGTCTTTCCAGCCTGCGCAGCTCCACTTAAACGTGTGCTTATTCAGAACAAGAATGGGCGTTTCTTTCTCTTGATAGAAATGATAGGGTGGCATCTCTAAGCCAGCAAGCAGGGGATGGCCAGTTGTCTCTGTCTGGGATTGAGCACTAAGGAGGACATAGAGACCCAGCCAGAGGTTGCGGGTGTCCAGGCCTTGAGAGAAGGAGCACGCAGGAGCCCCCTTACCCCATCACCCACTGCATTGAAAACAAGCATCCAAGCATCTCTAAAGCCAAACTAGTTTAGTCTAGGTGGTCGGCTGTGGTGAGTAGACAGGTTGCAGTTCTGGGATTTGTTTTGAATCCGGATGGAAGCGACGTGGTGCTGTGGTTGGCTGACCGCAGTCATCCTGTACGCGGCTCCCCAGGCTGCCCTGTCAGGTGGAATGGTTAGCACGTGGACCAACCCCAGGCCCTTCCCAGCAAGGGGAGGCCCGTCGTGCCTTGCTCCTCACGTCAGCGCCTTACCCAGGTGAACTGCGGCTGGAAACCTGAAGAATTTCTCAGATAATTTCTTCATTGACCAAAGCATTGAGAAACTCTTCCCTCATGGACCAGATCAACATCATCATGTCACTGTCATCATCATCACCATCATAATCCTTGTCATCAGCAACATCATAATTTTCAATTAAGCCCTGGCTTGCCTGGTGATCACAACTGACATCTGGTGGTCCAGTGTAGGACCTGGGTTGGGGCAAAAGCATAAAAACGTCGGTTCTACTTTACGCTCTGTGCCAACCAAGCTTGGGACCTGAGCAAGTCTCTTTCTTAGACAGGAGGGAAAATAGAACCTCCAGAGGTATCAGCGTATCTATGGGGCTGGAGTTAAAAGGATAGGCCATTCAGAGGTGTTGTCTTTTGTATTACATATACTTGTGCAGGAATTACTGCCCACTACAGAATAATCCCTATAAATGGACACCCAATTTTTCTCCCTTTTCCAATAATATTTAGCGGTTGGCCATCTGCAAGGCTCTGAAAATAATACAGTTAAGTGAATGGGATTTGTGTGTATTAAAAATCTAGATTCTACTTCTCTTGACTCCAGGAGCTTGCCAATAAATAATGTATCTTAAATCTGTCAGCCCTTACATTGTAATTTCACAACAATTATATAATCTTTTGTTAAACCATGAGCACCAATACAAAGACAAAATCAATTTTGTAATCTAGTTTAGATGAAACTCATTTTTGCCTGATTTGCATTTGAAAACTCAGAGGCTTTGGCCCTTGAAGGTACTTGTAGGTCCTGACAGTAAGTGTGGATCTGGGGTGAAATCTGTTGCTGAGCTTGTCCAGGCTGCCTTTGTTAGAGAAATGCTCCAAAGTAACACTCATCACTGTAAGTAAAGACGTGGTCAATTGAGATCATCGATCCAGGGGGATACTGGATTTAGTTTAAACAAACATTTACGTGCTTGCTTACTTACTCGTGTCTTTAACAATTAATGTCTGTGAGAATACGTCAAAAATGAAAGAAATGGGTTTGCAGAGAATGTATGGGTCAGCTTTCCATCACTATAATTTACCCGAGGTAAATTACCTTATAGAAGAGAAAAGATTTAATTGGGCTCACAGTTCTGAATGTTTCTACTCAAGAAGAGGTGGCCTGTGGTTCAGGCCCTGGACAGAGATACTGGGGAGCATGTGTCTGAGCAAGCTGCTGACATGGTGGGTGGGGACACGGAGAGCCAGGATGCTCAGGATCCCACAAGCCCCTGGAAACATGCTCCCAGTAGGACTGGCCACGAGCTCCCACGGCAAAACCATCCCTAGCAACTCCAATAGCGGCACTCTAACCTTGAACCATGAACTTCTGTGAGGACTCTACTAAATTGTGACAGAGAACATAAGCAAGCTACACAGTGTTCTTCAAATTTAGCCACAGGCATGAAGAGTTAGCACGATGCCAACGTCAGGGAAGCCAAAGCTGGGTCCTGGGGTTGGATGCGTGGCTCAGCTGGCAGCAGGTACAGAGTTTCAGTCCCAGCCTCAGGCCTGAAAAAGAAAAGAAAAAAAGAGAAAAGGTTTGGTCCTGTTCAAGGAAAGGCCCATACGGACTCCTACACCCTGAACAAGACCCTTTCTCCCCTCTCCTAGGAACAGATTCTGTCACCCAGTGAAGTGCAGCTGCTCAGTGGCACACAAAACAGGCAATATAATTCTGTCCTTCCTCCCAGGAAAACTGCTCTTTCCATCACCCCTTGGTTTCTCATGGTTCCAGATCTGAATTGGATTTTGGTAGCTGACAGAAAGTCATTCCCAGTCATTCCCGTGCAATGAAGTTTCTTACAGAAAGATGCTGCACGGAGGCCAGGGGAAGGGAGCGTGCTTTGCTCAGCCCCCAGGCCCTCATGCAGCCGCTTCCCCCTCCAAGATGGCTGAACCCCAGTGCGTGGAACAGCGTCTGGTCAGAGCTGGCTTTGAACCAGGGTCCTCAGATCTCAGCCTCCAGACTAGCTAGGATTTCAGGCATGAGCCACTGGTGCCCACCTTACTTTATTGTTTACATTTTATGGAGGTTTACCTGGAAGCAAAGTTACCCTTGTTGACAGCAGCAGCGCAAAGTGACTCTGATCATCTACTTCCAAATAGAACTCGTGTGTGTGTGTGTGTGTGTGTGTGTGTGTGTGTGTGTGTGTGTGTATGCGCACGTGAATTACCAAACACTCTTTCTCTGCTTTACCTGCCCCCCACCCCCACCCCAGAGAGTAAGCCACAAGTGACTTGCCCTGCTCACCAGTGAACAGAATACTGCTAGCCAGGCCACGGCACCTAGTGAATATTTCTTGTTCTATCCACTGGCTGCGTGTTGGGGACAGCCAGTAGCTGTTCTCCAACCACTGCAATAGTCAGGAAGACAGATGCATGGTTTCACGCTGGCCCTGCACTTTACCTTCATTCTGACTAAACTCCTGTTAGCAGACATTCTTAGCACCCTGGCAGATGCTCTGTCAGCTGCTTAATGGTCTGTGAAACTTAAATGCACAGGGGAATGTCGTTCTTCCAAATTCTTTGGCTAAGGAAAACATCAGAATCTGCATCTGTGAAGAAGCAAGATTTTGCCAAGCATGGTGACTCATGCCTTCAATCCTAGCTACTATTCAGGAGATAGAGATTGGGAGGATTGTGGTTCTTGGTCATTGCTGACAAAAGTTCTACTAGCTGTGCAGGAAATGGAAATAAGAATATCATGACCCAGGCAGGCTGAGCACAAACACTCGACCTTATTTTAGAAAAATAACTAAAGCAAAAAGGGCTGGGTGTGTGGCTCAAGTGGTAGAGGACCTATCTACCACATTATAAGGCCCAGAGTTCAAAGCCCAGTGCTGTCCCCCCCCCTAAAAAAAAGTTGTATTTTTATTACATTTGCATTTTAGAGAAATATAGTGCAATTACACATGTATTTATAACAACTTGGGGTAGAAATAACTCAGGAGATACGTTGGGTCCATCATGATCTAAATCAGGAGGAAAAGAGGCTTTAACTTTCAGAGCTAGCACTGGAAAGGCAGACCTTCAGTACCAAACAACTACACAAGGCTCTGTCTAGCCCAGGACTTCTGTCAGTGGCAGGTCTCATTCCAGAGCTCACACACTGGGCAACCTGTTCTTCATGTCCCCTGGTTCCCTAACTCTTTGTCTGCAGGTCTGATGAGCAGGCTACTATTGATGCAGGGCTGGTATTATTTCTACCTCTGTGCCAGCAATTTAGGGGAGAGTTTATGCATGTAAAGACCACTTCTTTTAAGCTTTTAAGTTGCCTTTCAGAATGCTTTTTTAAAAAATGCCCTTGAGAAATACTGACTCATATGAACTTGGAGAAACTGTTTGAGATTTTTCAAAAAAGAACCCGAAAAACTGTAGTGTTCTTGAACCATTAGCTATTATAGACTTTGCTATTCTTTGTCGCTAGCTGCATTTAAACCTCATAAAACAGCCCTACGAAGTAGAGACTCAGTTGAATGCTGCCAAATACAAAAACACAAGTAACACCCCCGCCCCCAAAAAACCCAAGCCAGAGTAATTGAGGACTTGAGCAGAACACCAAGTTTAGTGCGTTGTACCTGTGATCTCCACAAGTGAGAGAAAGACGAGAGACCAGTGAACACTGAAGAAAAGCCTTTGTCCTCAGGATGGTACTTAAAGCCCTGGTGGCCAGGGCTGCGAGCGCAGCACAGCTCGACTGACTGATAAATAGATGCATTAAATCCCATGAGTATCCAAGGGAAGGAGCAAGCAGCTCTGCCTGCCGCTGTTCTCGTGATGAATACTTTGTACTGGGCCTTACCAGTGGGTTCATTCTCCCTAGAAGGCAGAAGAGGAACCCGCAGCACAGAGAGCCCTAAGGTGGGGACAGTACCTGTGTGGGGAACAGGATGACCACTCCAAGAAGCTCCTGGTGACCGCCTTCTTAGGGACAGAGGCCCTGTGGGAGGCTATGCCCAGAACTTGGGGGGCCTTGGTGAGACCTAAGGATCTTGGTCACACTTCACCTAGAAGGCTTACTATGAAGGCTGTGTAGAGAATATATCCAATCCAGAAGGAGAGGGTCCCCCAGCAGCCGGAGCCCTCTTAGACCCCCAGGTTCCAACCTTGCTGCACCGCAGCCCTGCATAAATATGGCTGGCTGGTTTGTTCATTTGTTTGAATTCTGTTCTTTCCATCACTTGATGGCATCTCTGAGCCCCTGAGTCCAGATCTTCCAGTCCTTCCGTTTCTTTCTCTTTTTTCATTTTCGTTCTTTTTTTCTGTCTAACTGGGGCTTGAACTCGGGGCCTCGTACTCTCACTTGGCTTTTGCACACTTTACCACATGGACCCCACCTGTGCTGCTTGCTTTTCGCTGATAGATTGGAGATAAGAGCCTCACGGGCTTTCCTGCCCAGGCTGGCTTCAAACCATAATGCTCAGATATCAGCCTCCTTAGTAGCTAGGACTGCAGATGTGAGCCACCAGCACCCAGCCTTCCATTTCCTTCTTGAGTCCTTCAAATATCTAGTCAGAGCATTCAGGGTTTTGGCTACATTCTTAAGCTTCCCTTCACTGGGTCTGTCAAATACTAGTTCTTAGTTCACTTTGTATCAAAGGTTTATACTTTCAGAAAATGTACTTTGGAGCCCCCAGATCAATAGTCTATCTGTCATAAGAAAATGCTCACAAACTTTCATATTGTCAAATTATCACTTTCATATTGTCAAATTATCACTACTCAGAGCTAGACTTTTTAGGTAGTTCTAGTGCTGAAAAGGTTGACATTGCTTCATTTTAAAATATTTGACTTTTAGTTTTAGCTTCAAAATTTTTCTGACTAAATTGACACCAACCTCTGATTGGGTTGGTAATAGCCTTTTAAGCCTGTATCTGATTTCTAGTTTTTCAGTTCATATTTGCAAGAGCTAAATAAGTATGATCAATTTCACAACTGACACAAAGCTACTGAAACAGCAAGGTTTTATTTTGAGCCTCAGGAGCACCCATAGCGATCTGCTCTCATCATCAAGGACCTTATTCCAAGCCCATTCTTTTCACAAAGATGCTCAGCGAAGCCAAGGCCACCCCATCACTTTGTTTCTTCCTTAGTACAGAAGGACTGAAGGACTCAGCCAAGGCCCTCTTGATGATCTTCTCCAAGAGAATTTTTTAGTCACGTCTTGGGGTCTGGGGTAAGGTGTTGATGTGAGAATAAAACTGGAAGCTTCATCTTCCTACAGATTAAGGGCTCTTTGCTCTACAGAATACTGAGACCACCGGTTGGGACCCCATGGGTTAGGGGGTGATTCTAATGTGAGATGGGCAAGCAGAACCAAACCCAGAGACAAGATGGAACTTGGAGACAGATGTATTTGTAATTTTTTCTACATTTTTAGAATTGGCTCAAAAATATAATCAAAGATTCTGGTCAGATGAACAAAATGTGGAAATGATGTATTTGAATATAAATTTAAGTTTTTTATTTTTACAAATTATTTTCAATGTATATTCCCATCTCCTATACACTAGATTTTTGGTTTTTTTTCCACTTTCTGGAGTTCATGTCAATAAATATTATTTTCCATGATCAGAGGCACATAGGCTTTGGGCCTTTGTGCGCCTCCCCACACTGGTATTTTTGAGGAACGAATGTGGAGAGTCAGCTGGGCTGGATTTGGAGCACACCGTCCAAGAAGGAGAATTCAGCATGGCCCTGTGCTAATTGGGGCAAAGGCTAGCTTTTGTAACAGACCTTCAGAGATTGACATAGTACAAGTTTGGTGGGCAGTGAAGACAAAATCAGAGGGGTGGTCTTCTGCACCCTGGGCTGTCCAAGTGGCCTGGGGGGGTGGGGAATTGTCTGCACCCCCTCCCCTGGAGGGAGTGGGCGGGGTCCCTCAGATTCCCTACTGGGTGGGGCCAGGGGTGGGCAGAGCATATGAGCTCAAAGGCCATTGGCCAGTGTTGATCACGTGGGCTCCTATGAGCATGGAACAAATCACATTGGTGCTCCAGGTATGCACTAACAGCCTGCCCTTGGTGCCCTGCACGCATGCGCGTCAGGTATGCCCCCCCCCCAGCTAGGTGGGCCCACTCCAGGGGGATTTGTGTCCACCAGGAGGGTCTGGGGGCTGAAGCACTGTTTCTCCTTTTCCTCTACAGACATTGCAAATGGCACCAGTTCCGGGGGGTACCGCCCGCCCCCCAGAACCAAAGAAGTCATCATCAACGGCCAGACTGTGAAACTTAAGTACTGTTTCACCTGCAAGATTTTCCGGCCCCCTCGCGCCTCCCACTGCAGCCTGTGCGATAACTGCGTAGGTGAGTGAGGCTGTGTGTCTGCGGGGATTGGCTCCGCCCCTCGGGCCGGCTCCGCCCCTCGGGCCGGCTTCTCCCCCCCCGCCGGCTCCGCCCCCAGGCAGGCTCCGCCCCTGGGCCGGCTCCCCCCCCCAGGCAGGCTCCTCCCCTGAGGCCGGCTCCTCCCATGTGCCTGGCTCCGCCCCCAGCCGGCTCCGCCCCCGTCACTGCATTTGACTGGCTCCACTGGCTGACCGCGTCTGGCCTGGTCCATGGCCACCGATCGTTCTGTTTCCTGGCTCTTAGCATCCCGACGCCCCCAGGCCTCCTCCCCAGCGCAGGTACCGCGTGAGGGTCTTCATCCCCCTGAGGCTGTCAGACCGGTAGGAGTTGGGATGAAACTACTCCTGGAGGAGCTGCAGGCGTGCATCCCAGGGACAGGAAGCCGGGCCGAGGCAGGCGGCGTCCCCATCCCGGGGCTGTTAGGACCCCGGCTCTAGCTACTAGCTTCCCTAGGACGGAGCCGAGAGGCAGGCAGGGGGAGAGCCGGAGGCCCTTCCTTACAAGATGTGGCTCCACTGCTACCCCTGCACCGGCTGCTGCAACCCACCAGGTCTGCCCCTGCAGTCCTCAAACAGAGCCGCTGCCCACGCCACGAGGCTGGCGAGGGATTAGAAGGGCAGCTGAGGGCTGGACCACATGTGGAGGACCCCGCTTCTTAGCGCTTGGCCAGCCTTGAGTAGACATGAACGTGATGTTCCCATGAAAATAAGCATGGAAACCTGCGACCTCATGCCTGAAAGGAGAGAGAGGAGCTCAGAACAAGCCTGCCTTCCCTCAGTGACACATCCATATGCCCGTCATTCACTTCCAGCCCTCTCCGCCTTCAGTCTAAGAATTCATAGTCTCATTCTTTTTGAAAAAAATACAGTTCTATAATGTACTTCCTGTTGGGACAATCAATCTTATGTACCTTACATTTACTTTATCCTAACTTTAATCATCAATAATTTCATACAGAGGCCCTATTTTTCCTGTCAGGCTTTGTTAACTTAAATTAGTTTTTGCCTTCCCTAAGGAACAGCATAGAATTTGGTTCTGTCTTTCCTATCAGGAGAAAGGAACCTAGAGTTAAGTGCAATATGACAGGCCCAGAGTGACAAAGGGTATGTATTTTCCCTTGTATGTGGAAGTAGATGTAGCTCCCAGACTCATAAGTAGATATGTTGGGTGGTATACAAATGCATACAAATGTATTAACTGAAATACAGTAGATTCAAAGGAGATCTTAAATAGTAACAATACCTTAGAAAGCCAAAATTAAAGTCCAGCTAAATAAATCACCAGGAACCCAGTACTCAGAAGGGGTGGAGTGAGGTCTAGGGGAAAAGGGGAATGAAGAGGAGAAGATGGGGGAAATGCAGATAGGAATCCATTGTGTATCCTACAAAATTAAGAATTGGGAGGGCAGGGCTGGGTGAGAATGTTAAAGGGGTGCCACTGATCAAGATATATTCATAATCTGCTATGTGAAAGGGCAACTCCTTTGTACAATACTTAAAGAGAATCATTTTCAAAAATAACAGAAGTACAAAGAAAGCAGCTGGGTCCAAATATCTCCCATGTGACTCGGACCCGCTGCTTACGCTCTGGCCTCTGTTTTCTCTTCGTTGTAGTGGGGTTGGTGGCAGCACCTACCTCACGTGATGGGAGGAGGTTAGAGACATGCAAAGAGCTTGCAGTAAGCCTGGCACATAGCACGCGACCCCTGTGAGGGGACACACTAGAGCTTCTGCAAAGATATCCCAGGCTCCGTTTGATTTCCTACCTTTCGTGGGGACAGCCGCCAGCCCCTGGGACCAGCCCACAGGCATCCCCCAGAGCCCCACAGGGTCTTCTAACTCTTCAGGGGACCCATCTGTGGGAATTCTCAGGGCCATTTGTTGGGTTGATATTTTGATCCCTGTGACTCTAATAGGATCGAAAAGTGTAAAACTTAACTCTTGTGTTGTTTTGCATGCCCTCTCCTGCCGGCCTAATGCCCTACCCTGATCTGCATTTTGATAAATAAGGATGTGTTTTCTTCTTCTCTTTATCATTTATAAAAAGAATCTTTCCTGTTTTTGGACACTCTTTGTTGCTACTTACTCATTTGCATTTCCTGTCCTCAGCCCGCTATTCCTTGTCTTGTGCACATGAGGCGCTCAGGCTGCTGAGCTCTGAGGAGCCGCACGGGGCCCAGAGGGCAGCGTGGCCCACTTGTCTTCCGTCCCCTCTGTCGTGTCTGGTCTGGATGCCTTAAAACTCTCCCAAAGCCATTATTGCTGTGGCCGGGGACTGTACCGCCCTCTACAAAATGCTTACAGGTCTCCTCCCCTGGCCTGCTGTCCTTTCTCTCCTGAGCACGTGGCGTGTTTTAATACACACCCTCCTGGCCACAGTGGGCCCTCCCATTGCCTCGCTGCATCCTCTGTGATGGGGTCTCAGAGCTCAGACCCGAGCACACGCACCTCCACCACGGTCCTCAGAACCTAGCCACGGCATAACTGTCCGACGGACGTCGAAAGGTTGAAATGAGGAGTTTGGCATTGTACTTGCCTTCTAGTGCAGGCTAGCATCCTGGATTTCTTCTTCACCATTTGGGTCTGGTAAGAGGGCCAATAATGTCCCATCAAAAGGATGTTAGTTAGCCAGGTGCTGGTAATCCTAGCTACTCGGGAGGCTGAGATCTGAGGCTCACCGTCAAAGCCAGCCTAGGCAGAAAAGTCCATGAGACTCTTATCTCCAATTAATCATCAGAAAACTGGAAGTGGTGCTGTGGTAGAGTGCTCGCCTTGAGCCGAATTGCTCAGGGACAGTGCCTAGGCCCAGAGTTCAAGCCCCACAACCAAAAACAAAACAAAACAAAAAGATGTCATTTGAGGGAAATGGAAGGAGCTGGCATCTGTGTCCTCTTTGAGACCTGAACTCTTAAGACTTTACTATGCCTCCTAGTTTGTTGGGTCTTTGCATTTCACCAATATTTAATCAGCATCTGTATGTCTAGGGATGTGATAGGAGCTAGTTATGCCAAAGTAAAAGGTAGTCTTCGGGTTGTTACTACAGCAGAGCATGGAGAATTCAAGCAGAACGCTTTGCATTTATCATGGGGCACAGGTCCAAGAGAGTAATTTCATTTTGCAAAAGAGTGCAGTTAAAGGCTGAATATGATGGCTCCTGCCTGTAATCCTCGCTGCTCCAGAGGAAGAGATCAGAACTATTGAATTTTAGGACAGAAATGTTTGCAAGACCCCCATCTCAACCAACAAAAAGTTGGCAACCATAGTTTGTAGCCTGACAGCTATGCAGAAAACATAAATAGGAAAACCATGGTGAGGGTCGGGGTAGGCACCAATGTGAGACCCTACTTGTAAAATAAGTAAAGCAAAAATGTCTGAGACGGTAGCTTAAATGGTTTAAGTGTGAGGCCCTGAATTCAGTCATGCCAACAAAAGTACAGTACAAAATTATCATTTATATACAAAATAACATTGCATCAAAAGTCATAAAGTTAAAATTGTCAGGAAATACAGGGATAGTTTGCTATGAACACATGGCATACCTGTTTTTGAGACTGATGTCAACAAAATATAAGAAAATCAAGGATCTCACTATGTAACAAATAAATATATGTTGATCTTTGTTTCTGTAAGATATGCCTTTTTCAAAACATGTAATAAATCATAAAAGGCCATCAAGATATTCCTAAATTCCTACAAAGCAGATGTTGCCTTAACTACATCATCTGATGACACATTAAACTAGAAACAGCCATAAAGAAATAAATGCCTAGCTGGGTGCCAGTGGCTCACACCTGTCAATCTAGCTACTCAGGAGGCTGAGATCTGAGGATCACGGTTCAAAGCCAGCCCTGGCAGGAAAGTCCACAAGACTCTTACCTCCAGTTAACCACCAAAGAATCGGAAATGGCGCTGTGGCTCAAGTGGTAGGGTGCTTGCCTTGAGCTGAAGAGCTCAGGGACAGTGCCCAGGCCTGGAGTTCAAGCCGCATGACCAACAGAAAGAAAGAAATGAGTGCCCAAACACAACCAATTATCATTTTTTGAAGATTAAAAACTTTACATAAACAATTTTTGTGCTACTTGGGAAAGAGCTTAGGGCTTTACACTTGCTAGGCAAGTACTCTGCCACTTGAGCCATTCCTACAACTCTTTTATTTTTGAGATCGAATCTTGCTGGTTTTTTCCTGGGATGGCTTTGTGTTCAGTCACCTGCCTCTGCCTCCCTAGACATACATCAGTGCCTAACTACATACATTGTTTTCTTTTAATGGTACTGGGGTTTGAACTCAGGCCTCAGGCTTGCTAGGCAGACCCTCTACGTCTTGAGCCATATCCTCAGCCCTTTCTCGAGTTTGCTATTTTTCAGATAGGGTTTCAAACCATGATTCTTGCAAGTCGTTAGCGTCACAGATATGCACCACCATTCCTGGCTTCATAAACTCTTTTTTTTTTAATTGTGAAAATGTCATACAGAAGGGTTACAATTACATGGGCAAGGTAATGAGTACATTTCTTATCAAGCATTGTAGCCTCCTCCTTTGTTTCCCCTTCCCATCCCTTCCCATCTCCCCC
>NW_012267314.1:36978-39672 GCF_000151885.1 Dipodomys ordii | reverse complement strand
AGAAAAAACATTTGAGTCCTTATCTTGGGGTTCTTTTTGCCTAACATCAACTTATCTGACTGTTTCTGCTTGTCTCAGACATATACTAGTTATAGCAAATAAGGGAAACCATGGGACCTATGTTTCTTTGGGCCTGGCTTACTTCACTTAATACAATTTTTTCCAAGTCTTTCCATTTCCTAACAAATTAGGCAATGTCATTCTTTCTGATGGAGGCATAGAATTCTATTGTGTATATATACCACATTTTCTTGATCCATTCATCTACTGTGCGACATCTGGGTTGGTTCCATATCTTAGCTATGGTAAATAATGCTGCAATAAACATAGTTGGGCTGGTTGCTTTAGTATGGCCTTGTTTGTGATCGTTTGGGTAAATGCCCAAAAGTGGGATTGCTGGGTCATAGGGGAGCTCTATGTGGAGTCTTTTAAGGAACTTCCATACTACGTTCCAAAGTGGTTGAACAAGTTTACACTCCCACCAACAATGTAGTAGGGTTCCCTTCTGTCCACATCCCCTCCAGCATCTGTTGTTATTAGAATTCTTGATTATAGCCATTCTAACTGGGGTGAGGTGGTATCTCAATGTTGTTTTGATTTGCATTTCTTTTATAGCAAGGGAGGTTGAGCATTTCTTCATGTGTCTATTGGCCATCCTTCTTTCCTCTTTAGAGAAGTTTCTCTTTAAGTCTTTAGCCCACTTATTTATTGGACAGTTGTTTCTTTGAGGATTTGTTGTTGGGGGGATTTAATTTTTTGAGTTCCAAGTACATTTTAGATATGAGACCCTTGTCCATTGTATGACTAGTGAGGATCTCCCAATCCGTGGGCTTTCTATTGATCTTGCTAGCTATGCCATTCAGAAGCTCTACAATTTCATGGAATCCCATTTGTCCAACCTTTTTTGATTTGTTGTGTTTTGGGGTCTCTATTAAAAAATTTTCAGCTTGTGCCAAGGAGACCTAGGGTTTCTCCTATTCCATCCTGTAATGTTTACAGGGTGTCTGCATTGACTCCGAGGTCTTTGATTCATTTGGAGTTGATTCTGGTGCAGGGTGATATATAAGGACCTAGCTTTAGTTTTCTACAAGTGATTAACTGATTTTGCCAGCACCATTTACTGAAGAGACTGTCTTTCTTCCATTCTATTTTTTTTAGTTCCCTTATAGAAGATTAGATGGCTATAGATCTGTGGATTCATTTCTGGGTTTTCAATTCTATTCCATTGGTCCTGAGGTCTGTCCTTCATAAACTCTTGAGAGAGAAAAACTTCAAAACTTGGAGTAGTAGAATATTTAGAAAATATTTAGAAAATGGCACTTAAGAACAATAATAAAACTGTACCATTCAAGATTTAAAATTTAAACAATAGCCAGAAGAGAAAGAATGTTCATTGGAAGATGAGCCAGGTGCTGCAAGCCGGACCCAGGGAGACGAGGTGTCCAAGCAGGGCCAGTCATACCTGCTGGGGGCTTACAGGTGAACGCCACAAGCAAGATGCTGGCAGCACTTCCACCAAGTTCAGTCTGCTGTAACATCAGCTTAAAACTCTGCCCTCTCTGCCAGGACCATAGGCTACAGATGCAGAGATCTGGGCAGAGCCCCTCAGCTGGATCCACTTCCACGCCAGCAGCCAGAGAGCCAGGGCAGTGCGTGCTGTCCATTCTCTAGTGGGGATGGAAGGGCGGGGCTCTGCTTCCTCCCTATTTTGGGATACTCCCCAAACAGGAAGTTTACTTGGATGGTAGATGGCCAATAAAATCAAACAAGTTGGTGGAAGTCCAGTACAAAAAGCAAAACTACTCTCAGAATAGAAACAACTGAACAAACCATCTATCTCCAGAAGACAGAAAAAGGATAGCAAAATAAGCTTGAGGAAAACAGGAAGAAATCCATGACCTAGAAAACTGAGCCATAAATAAGACACCACGTCTAATTTCCTGGAATAGAGATAGGCCAAGAGATAGGTCTGTGATAAGATGAAGAGAAAACAGCAAGCATGTAGAAATGAGACAAATGTAGGTGACAGTTTGTTTCATATAACTGTGTGCTAGTTGATTTGAAAATTCAGTGAAAAAATCATTTTTATTGGGAATTCACCAAAGAATGAGTGAAATACTCCAGTAGATCAATAGCCACACACACACATATACATACACACACTCACACACACACACTCAGAAGTTTGTTGAAGAATTATCTAGGAAAGCTGGATTCATACAGTTTTACTTCCAAGATTCTGAGAGTATCTAGCCCTCAAGCCAAAACTTGAAGAAAAAAAAAGACTGCAAAAAAATCCAAAACAAAAATATCAATTTGAAACAAATATTAAAAGCTGACACAAAGACATAGGAAATTTAGAAGTATAAAGAAAGAATTGCTAGCCGAACGCCGGTGGCTCATGCCTATAATACTAGCTACTCAGGAGGCTGAGATCTGAGGATCACGGTTCAAAGCCAACCCAGACAGGAAAGTCCATGAGACTCTTATCTCCAATAAACCACTAGAAAACCAGAAATGGCACTGTGGCTCAAGTGGTAGTGCACTCACCTTGAGCTGAAGAGCTGAGGGACAGCGCCCAGGCCTGGAGTTCAAGCCCCATGACCAACAGAAAGAAAGAAATGAGTGCCCAAACACAACCAATTATCATTTTTTGAAGATTAAAAACTTTACATAAACAATTTTTGTGCTACT
>NW_012267314.1:0-36778 GCF_000151885.1 Dipodomys ordii | reverse complement strand
TGGCACTGTGGCTCAAGTGGTAGTGCACTCACCTTGAGCTGAAGAGCTGAGGGACAGCGCCCAGGCCCAGAGTTCAAGCCCCACAACTGACAAAAAAAAAAAAAAAAGAAGAAGAAAGAATTGCTATGATATAGGAAGGTGTATTCTAGAAATGTTAATAAATGTTAATAAAACTGTTCATGTATCTGTAGGCCAAAGGACAAAAGGTATAAGATCATGATAGATGCTAGAACAGGATTTAATCAACTGTGGTGTACAATTCCTCTGTAGAATTTAGTAAACCAAGATAGGGAGGAGGGCTGGGTAGAATTTGGATCCCCATGACTCCCACCCCCTGGGATCACTTGCTTAGCAGTGGAGACTCTGCTGGTGTCATTAAAGGTGACTAGAGACTAACGTTAAGATAGTAAGACTGCAGAGCACTGGTGGCTCATACCTGTAATCCTACTCAGAAGGCTGAGGATCAAGGTTCAAAGCCAGCCCAGGAAGGATTCTTATCTCTAGATAACCACCAAAGGCTGCAAGTAGATCTGTGGCTCAAGTAGTAGAGCACCATTCTTGAGGGAAAAAGCTAATGGATAACACTGAGTTTAATCCCCAGTACCAAGGGGAGGGGAGGGAAGGATTGAGGGAGAGAGGGAGGGACAGAGGAAAGGAGGGAGGAAAGGAAAAAATAAAGAGAAAGGAAGGAAGGAATCACAAGTTCTTTAGAGGAAAATACATTTGTAGGTTTTCCTTTCCATTGCTAACCTGCTGTGTGGCTGTGAGGGCGTACTGACACTTCGTGGAAAGGCCAGTGGCTCCAGAAAGTCGGCATGGTTGATTGCAAAGACCACCACTTTGCTGCTTCCATTCACGAGGCTTCAAGTCCATTTTACCCACAACTAGCAAGGTCCTAAGCTCTAGTAGGGCATGTGTGGGGCACTGGCCTTATTCCAGGTTTCCTCAAGTCCTTCTGCGTTTCTCAGAAAGTAATCCAGGCTCAGGCAGGGTTTGGGGATCTTAGCTCAAGCAACAGAATAATTAACTCCAAGGAACTTCCATGACACATGTCACCTGAGCTGACCTGTCATGACTTCACCGTTGACTCGCTTCTGCTAGGGCCCGGCCACCGCAGGACCCTGGCTTCCACCCCATCCTCCCAGCGCCCTCCGAGCTGATGGATGCTGGTCCATCCCCAGCAAAGCCTTTCCCCGCATGTTCCCCCAAACAGGAGACCCGGGTACTGCTACCAAGGATTCTTCTTCAAAACAAATTAAAACTAAGCATGTATGTGCAGGTGCTTTTGAGGCAGTAATCAAAACAAAATTCCAAGGAGTCTTTTCTTCTTTCAGAAGAATTTTCTCTGTCACAGGGTTGGTAAGTGAGATAGAGTCACCAGGCCCCTGCTGGAAGTCTGCACGCTAGCAAGCTCAGCAAGCTCCCTGGGGCACCGCGAGCATGGGCCAGCTTGAGAGCCACTGGAAGACTTTGCCTGAGTTTGCCACTGAGACCAGGCCATCGGATGCCTCAGGAATTGCGCATCCTGTCTAGGAAACCGTGGCCAGCAGCGGCTCCTTCCCACAGGGCGCTGCTAGGGTGACTAGTGATGTGGAAAAATTAATAAGTAGCTACCGTCGTTGAGGGTCTGATAGAAGCTGTGCATTATGGATATAATTTTACAGATGGTTTCCTTCTGCCAGCGTTGCTCCTGACTCGCCGTCAGGCGATGTCTCCTTGGAGGTCAGTGTCAAGGTTTGCCCACAGGGTTAAGAGTGCACAGTGTTCTGTGCCAGCGTGGAGGCCCGGGGCTGCAGGCAGACGAGCAAGTGAGACATCTAGCTGGATCTGTCACCTGCTTTGTGGAGCCAAGCATTTACAACTTCAAAAGAGCAAATTACAGCCAATTTAAAGACCTCAAAGGGGCTTTATTTTGTGATTCTACAATCAGGCAACACCTCATTCTGTAAAATAGAATAAACGTCCCTATGTGCCAGGCAGCAGTGGTTGGTTTTATAGATAGGAATGATAAAATGTAAACAGCTGAAAGTAGATTGGTCATTTCAAAGTTAATTCTCTTGTAAGAGGAATTAGAGAGACAGCACAATAGAAAAATAACTGACTAATCTGGGAACTGGTAGCTCATGTCTATAATCCTGGTTACTTAAGGAGGCTGAGATCCAGATGATCACAGCCTCTGTAGAGAAGTCTATGAGATGCCATCTCCAAAATATACCAACAAAAGTGGTAGGCTGGAGGGGCTGGAGACGTGGCTCAAGTGGTAGAGCACCAACCAACAAGCAAGCCGGGTGAATGAGAGGCTTGGACTTAAAACCCCAGTACTATCAAAAAAAAACCAAAACAACTAATTAACATCAGAATGACTCAGGCTACTTTTTTTGTGGAAGGACTGAAGCAAAGAGAATTCCATTATCTATCATGCTAACTGATACTTCCCCCTTTGGAAAGTATGGCTGTTATTTCTTTTGTCTTGATGACAGCATAGTTTTTGTTGGGTGAGAGAACTTTTAGCATGAGTGACTCGATTTGGATTTTTAATCTGGTCTCGTGGATCGCCCTGTAGAACCTAGTCCAGAACAATGGTCATTTGTTAACTACAACCAAAAAATACTGAGCTATTTATTGTTGGCTGTTCATGCAAGTAGAGTTTTAAAAAAAATACAGGCATCCTGTCCTTGGCAAATTTTCTTCCAAGACATAAAAAGCTAGCTAATATTGTGAAGAAATAGTTGAGGACATTGTTGTCTTTAGGATATATAGTCTAATTCCATCAGTGTCATTTTAAACAGTCCCATAAAGCAGTGAAGTGGAAAAAGAGTGACAATATCAGATACAGTCACTCTAATGCTGCTGCCCTCCTAATAGAGGGACTTGACTCAACCACTGGACACACGCTCACAGGAAGTAGAAAAGATGGAGTGAGATTCCACTTTGGGAGGACTACTCTGAGCCCTGAACATTAAGTGAATTGATGAGCTGTAGCAGCTAGCTGCCGCCCAGTGATGCTGTGTAACAAACACCATCAAAACTCGCAGAGGGGGCTGGGAAGGTGGCTCAGTGGTAGAGCACTAGCCTTGAGCTGAAGAGCTGAGGGACAGCGCCCAGGCCCAGAGTTCAGGCCCAGTTCAGGCCCCACGACAGGACCAAAAAAAAAAAAAAAAACTCGCAGAGGTTTCTCCCCCACGCCTGGGATTGCCCAGGACAGCTCTGGAGCTTGGCTCCAGCACGGGTTCAGGTTCAGATACTGCTCTCAAATTTTATTCCAGAATCTAGGCTGAAGGGAAAGCAGCAGTTGGAGCAAATTTTCCTCCCAGCAAACATTAGACCATGGGATGGAAAGCCAAAACATTCCATGTCTCTCCCAACCTCTCTCGGTAGCACAGCTGCCAAGACTCAGCACCGAGTGAGGCCCATGACCATCACAGATGTCCATGGCGCCAGAAGGGAGGAAAAAGATGTTTACCAAGTAACACAACCTGTGGCTCGTGGGGAGATTAGAAGACTGGAGACAGTTATTTCAGAAAGTGACTAGTCACCAGTGACTCACACCTATAATCCTAGCTACTCAGGAGGCAGAGATCTGAGAACTGAGGCTCAAAGCCAGCCTAGGAAGACAAATCTAAGAGACTCTTGTGTCTAGTTAACCAGAAAAAAATAAAAACAGAAGTGGAAACAGGGTTCCAGTGATAGGGTGCCAACCAGCCATGAGGAAAAAAGGCTGAGTAAGAACTTGAGGCCCAGAGTTCAAGGTAAAAATGAAGAGGAAGAGGAGGAAGAGGAGGAGGAGGAGGAAGAGGAAGAGGAAGGGGGGGAGGAAGAAGAGGAATCGAATCGTTTCATCTTTCGACCCCCTACAGTGCCTTACAGTTGATATTTTAAAAATCTAGGGTTGACTTGAACCTTCCAGAACCCAAATTGGCCAACAGCAATGGCTTGGAGAGTTACGGAGGTAAAAGCCAAAACATACCTTCAATCTTCTGCGGTACTTGTGGGTGTATCAGGCGATCCAGCTGCTCGCTGTTGGGTGTTAGGCAGTAAACCGTTCACAGAATTCCACCCACTGTTTGTAGGAGTTGGGCAGAGCTGAGCTGCTCACGGCTGGAAACTTTGATAATGAACAATAACCTGTGTGCTTTGGTTTTGAAGGCTTAATATGTGTTTGTACATATTTTAAAAAGAGCTATGAAAACAATTTGGCTGGGTGGAATAAGTTTTATTTCTTAAAAGGTTAAGGAGTATTTTAAATAAGGGACTGAGAGAATTGGAAAGATTATATTTGGGAAGAATTTTTAAATCCAGCAGTGAGCTGAACACAAGTGGCTCACATCTGTAATCCTAGCTGCTCAGGAGGCTGAGATCTGAGGGATGTGGTTTGAAGCCAGCTTGAACAAGGAAGTCTGAGAGACTCTCATCTCCATTAACTACCAGGAATCCACAAGTGGTACTGTGGCTCCAAGTGGTAAAGTGCTAGACTTGAGCAAAAAACAAAACTCAGGGATAGTGCCCAGACCTTGAGTTGAAGACTCAGACTGAAAAAAAGAAAAGAAAATCAGTATTTTCATCAACTGTGAATACAGGTGACAGCACACTAGTGGCATCGGTCACCACTAGAATCAGCAGCTTTTTCATGGGATGTTATTACAGGTGACTTTGATGTCGCTGTACCGAGAAGTCAGGTGATGAGTTCCATGCATCTTGATCAGCATCACCCCTTCCGTCATTCTCCCCCATTTTCTCCCTCCCAGCCCTAGTCTCAGGTTCCATAGTTTAGTTTTTGCATAATACACATCAAAGACAATGACTACATTTGCTCTTCCTCTCTCCATTCGTGCACACTCCCCTTGATACCCTATCCAAGCACAATGCCACGACCTGGTATTTATCCGTTGTTCAGAGGAGTTGCGCCATTGCACTCCTCCCCTACATATACATGCAGGTAACTCTTTGTGTGTGTGCTGGTGCTGGGCTTGAACGCAGCACCTGGGCACTACCCCTTAACTTTTTTTCATTTGAAGCTAGCACTCTACCACTTGAGCCATACCTTCACTTCCAGCTTTTTTGCTGGCTAATTGGTTGGTTGCGAACCTGGATCCTCAGCTCTCAGCCTCCTTGGTAGCTGGAACCTGGAACCTCACGTGCAGCAGCTTAAAGTAGACGGGAGGGCTCAGAGTAAATCAGCTCCAGGAGCCTTGTGCCTCTGCAGGTCATAAGGCTCAGGGTTCTTGGTCACCTGAGTGCCATGCGGCCTCTGAAGGCAGGGTGAGCTGGATCACCCTGGAAAGTGGGGGACACTCACCAGAGACCTTAGTCTTGGACCCCGCAGACGTCAGGTCCAAGCTCTGGCTTTGGTAGGGTGCCAAGGACAGAGCTTTGCCTGTAGGACAGACTCATATTAGCTGAGTTCTTCCCCCATGCGGGTGGCCCTGCGTTGCCGGTAGTCTAGCTACCAGGGTAGCCAACTCATGAGCGGAACAGCATTTGAAATGTCGGATGTGACATAGACACGCCATAGGAAGCAGCAGCCCCGCCTGGTCAGTGTTAGAGGATTTTCTGGATCCTTCTGTCAGAAACTCTATGGTCTGCAAGATGGCGATCCATGTACATGTGCACACTTGCATCATGCTTTGTTAGAGGATTCTGATAATTTGTAAAAATGTGCTTAAAAGTCATTTAAAACTGCATGGTGTTCCTCATTCCGCACATTTATTCATTCGAAAATTGTTTTTGGTGAAAGAATGAAATTGGACATCTATTATGGGATATCTTGGAAAGCTCAGGTCGTACCAGCAGGACATTTTCCACCTGTTCCTGGATTAGTGACACTCCCTACAGTACCCATGAACATGGGCAAGAGGCAGAAAGGCTTGTGGCTGCAGCTGGGTCCGAGCCAACAGAGGGGAGACCTCCGGCTAAGAGCTCGCCACCTTCCTGCCTGGGAGACACTTCCGTCCTTAGAACAGGCACGGCCGATACTTCACGTCTCTCGTGATTGCGCCGTGTCTTTGTCCGCGTGTGGTTCTTGGCTTTGGGTGTCCGCAGTTCGCTCTGCTCGAGGCCCTGCCCTGTGCTTTCCACACGTCTGCCTCTTTCTCGAGTTTGAGTCTCACTCAGCGCTTTCCTCCAAGCTCCAGTCCTGCCCGTGCCCCTGTGCCAGTCTCCACTGAGCCGCATGCCCCGGGCAGGCCCCAGCAGCTCCCCGCAGCCCACCCGCAGCCCCCAGGAGCGAGGGTGTGGGCAAGCCGGGCACGCTCCCTGACTCACCCATCTCTCCTCCTGCACTACCAAGAGTTGCCCCTGGCCTCACCTCCCCTGTGCAGTGGTCTGTCTCCTAGAGGCCCCCCACACCCACTCCTGTTGCCCCCCAACCAGCTTCGACCAGACCCCAGAGCGATCGCACTCAAGCAGACCTGGCCACTCGTGGAGAGCAGGCCGAGTCTGCCTACTCTGCAGCCCCTGAGGACTGTGCCGATCCACTCCAGCCAGCCCCGGCCAGCCTCGGCCGGCTACGCCCGGCCTGCAGGCCGCAGTCACTAGCAGCTCCAGCCCTCCCTCTCAAGTCCTCTCCTATTTGGGGGGCGTGGTGCGGGTGCCTCAGCACTCTCTGTGCTCTCATGATAAGTGCACCTGGGATTTCTTCCAGGAAACCCTCCCTGTACCCCACTGCACCCCCAGAGTGCAGCGTGAGCCCCCAAAGGGCAAGTGTGTCTCCTCAAAACCAGCCAGGATGGCACAGGTGTCCAGGAAGGGCAGAAGGAAGAAGGGAGGCAGAAGAAAGGGAGAATGTCACGTCTTTCTTGCTGTGGCTGCCTTCCTCTTTTTTAACTGTTTTACTCTCCTGTGGCAAGGGTAGAATGCTTGTTTAACTTTCCTTCAGCCCATCTAAATAAAAGTCACAGCCCCTACCACAACCTCAGCAGAAGTACAAGGCAAAAATCTCAAACTTCAAGAATACCACACTAATGCCACAGAAACCGTCTCCTCAGCGGTCTGGGCCTGGTGAAGACACAATTTATACACATACTTACTTACTCAACAGATTTTTTAGGGTCTTTCATGGACCAACAACAAACTCAAAGACAGTGGTGGTTTTCAAACTTGTAGCTTCCTACATCTCACTGTCGGAAAGGTGTTTTCCATCACAACCCAACGTGTACGAATTTTGAGGTAAGACCTCACAAGGCCTGTACCACACACTGGGTGTTTGAACTCGGGCCTCACTCTTCCTGGGCGAAGCTCTGTCACGGAGCCACACCTCCAGCCCCGCTTGTGATTGGTTATTGTTAGTTAGGCTCTGGCTTCTTACCTGAGCCATCAGCAGCCTGCGCTCGGCTTCCTGTCATTCCTGGGAGCACATATGTGTGCCGTCATATCCAGCGTCTCGTTATGTGGAGTCTGGAGGCTTTTTCTGCCCAGGCTGGCTTCAAATCAGAATCCTCCCAAGTTTAGCCTCCTACTTGGCTAGCATGACAAGCATGTTCCACAGGCTTTGGCCTTCCTTTTGGTTTTTATGCTGGTCATGACTCACTATGTGAGCACACCCTTCATTTATAAAGACCTTGGAGTAAAGAGCAGAGCCAAGCCACTTCTGCCCTGAGAGTGGCTGAGTTGTATACTGAGCGAGCCAGGGCGCTGGGCCACACAGCAGGGGGATGCTTGCATGCCTTCTTGAAACAACTCGATTTTAAATTAGCTGTTGAAATAGGTTGTTTGGATTTCTAAGAACTAAAACCAATATGTCAACCATCCTTTCCTTTTTGAGGTGGAGGTGACAGACCAGTCGTTTCTACCAGATTTTCAGAGTATTAGGGAATGCAAAAGAAGGTTAAGTACCATGGCCCTCAGGGTTGAAGAATGGGGCTTCTGATACCCTGAGAAACAAGAGTTAAAGGTGGGCATCTGGGCCTTGCTGACTTCCTCTCTGGTCCTCCTGATGGGTATTCTTCCTTCTGTTCCATGTTCCCACTATACCTTTCTCTGGAAGTCATCAGCCAGACTCAAAACTGGCAACAACAGAACTCGTCCACCAAGGGTCAGGGGCTCAAGACCGCAGCTCTCAGAAGATCACCTGTTCATGTCACTCGTCCATCCGTATGATAGGATGTTAGCTATGGGATGGGGGAGGGGGGTTGGTACTGGAACTTGAAAACTTGAACTCTGGGCCTGGACAGTGTCCCTGAGCTCTTCAGCTCCAGGCGAATGCTCTATCCCCTGAGCCACAGAGCCACTTCCAGATCTTAGCCTGCTGAATAGCTAGGACTTACAGCTTCTTCAGGGAAGAAGGTGTGAGCCGCCAGTGCCTGGCTAGGGTAATGTTTGAACTAGTAACAGTTTCTTCCCTGTGCCACGTTCTCAGACCCTCTCTGAAAATCCTTGTAGAAAAGCCAACGGACTTTGGTGACATAGTGCCCACAGTTGAGAAAGTGACATTCTCGGGTCATGAAGTGGTGGCGGCCAGCAGGGCCGGCTCCCTGGGTTTGTGACCTGTTCATGCACAGATTCCCAGGCAGATGTCTTATTCGGCTACAATCATCTTGAAATTCTTTAGAATTGTTAATAAACTGTTCCCGGGCTGGGAAGGTAGCTCAGCGGTAGAGTGCATGCCTTGCAAGCATGAGGCCCTGGGTTCGATTCCTCAGCACCACATAAACAGAAAAAGCCGGAAGTGGTGCTGTGGCTCAAGTAGTAGAGTGCTAGCGTTGAGCTGAAGAGCTGAGGGACAGCGCCCAGGCCCAGAGTTCAGGCCCCATAAATAAACTGTTCCCTACTTTCATTTGGCAGTGGACCCCAGAAATTCATCAGCTGGTCCTAACCATGAGAGAGACCCTTTGCTGGGTTTTTTTGGGTGCCCGTGTTTGTCCAAGTAATTACAGACCTACTGGCTGAAGCATAGTGACTCAGTGAAGTGCGTACAGCTTTATGAGAACAATAAGAAACAAAAACAACACTATATTTAGAGTCTGAGGACTCTGTGCAGACCTCGGTCTGCGGGTAGGAGTATTTCTGTGTGCTTTGTAGCTCCTGACTGCCTTTCAAGCCACCAATTGGTTCTGGGCCTAACCTGAGTCTGTAAGAGTTCCAGTTCTTGTAAATTCTTTATTTATAGCTCCTCTGCTGAGACATGCCAAGACTTCCTCGTCTTCTATAGGGCAGACATCATTGACTTCAATTCTTGAAAAGCTTTATTTAGAAAAGTTATGGGGGGGCTTATATAGCATATCAAATTTACTGAAGCCCAGAATCCTGTGTGAATGACGTCACTAAGCAGGCAAAAGGCCAGAATGTAATTCAGATCCAGCATCCTTTGAACCCCATTGAAGCCACAATGCTGGTGCCAGGAAAGCGCGCAGCATAGCACACTGGCAGCTTTACTTGGCGCTATTAGAACAGGTATGGTAAACATTTACTAGCTAACTATGAATCTGTCATCTACTTATTTATTGGTTGTCATAAGTGGTACCCATTCTAGAAAATGAATGAAGAAACCCACTATATAAAACTGATAGAGAGCCAGTGCCAGTAGCTCCCACCTATAATCCTAGCTATCCAGGAGGCTGAGATCTGAGAACCGTGCCTCAGAGACATCCCAGGCAAGAAAAGCCTGTAACGCACCTACCTTCCATGAACTAGGAAAATCCAGAGATAGAACTATGGCTCAAGTGATAGAGCACTAGCCTCAAGCAAAAAAACTCAGGGACAGTGCCCAGGCCCCGAGTTTGAGCCCAGTACCAACACACACACACACAGTTCTGAGCAGGTGAAGGGAGAATGAAGAGTTGGCCAGAGAGGGGCTCAGGCTGGAAAACCAGGCTTCAGGCCCCTCGGTTCTGCAGACCCCTGGAAGGTAGCCGCCTGTGAGAAGAGCCAGGTACCTGCAGCAGGATCCACTCAGGGGAGACTGGCAGAGAGTCCCAGGGGCTGAGAAGGCCTTGTATAGGGAGGTTGGCCCGGCAAGAGACTGGGCGACATGGTGAAGGAGTGGCCAGGAAAATGGGACAGTCTTTCCTGCCAGAGGGAACAGAGGCATGCACACTACAATGGCCTTCAGATACAGGAGAGCAGAAGGATAGAAAAGACCAGAATTTCAGTCACCAGTTCCGGCTGATACCGGCGAGGAGGCACGGAGCACGGGCGGGCTGGATGCACTTGGTCCTGGGGCAGCTGCATGGACGGGCGGCGCAGCTAAGGCGGAGGTGCGACCAGGCATAATGAACAGACGTGGGCTCCATGCGTGGAGATGTCTGCGCCACAGCTAGGCAGAAAGGGCCAGGCCAAGCTCACCTGAGGAAGATGAGCAGCGAGGACAGCCACACAAGGGCCCCCCTCGCACCCTCACATGCCACCCACCCGTTGTCCACAGCAAGGGTGACCGCAGGATCTCCCCCTGCCCAGCACCAGCCCAAACCTGGTGTTTGCAGTAGACTGCCAAACCCCAAACTCACCAAAGGATTCTGGAGTATCAGCCGCTCACCCTGAATCCTAGCCACCCACGAGGCTAGAGCTACGGCTGCTTCATGGGATGGTCTAAGCAAGAAAGTCCATGAAACTCTTATGTCCAAATAACTAGCAAAAAGCAGGAAGTAGAGGAATGATTCAAGTGGTAGAACACTAGGCATGAGCAAAAAAGATAAAGGACAACACCAAGCCCTGAGCCTCACTATGAGTGCATGCACACACACACACACACACACACACAGTTCTGCATAAGAAGAGTCTTTCTCCAATGACCACCTTGCTGAGAATTAGAGCCCTCTTCACGTGCTGTGTGTACTGGAGGACTTCTTGAAGGTGGCTGGTGTCTCCACACATGGGCTGAGAGCCCCACATGTAAAACCTGGCTTTCAGAACCCAGACCCAAAGTCCAAGAGTCCTAAGTTAGATCCAGCCTCTCTCCCTCATATGCCAAATAAAGAGACATAGTGAAGGGTAGAGAATGGAGGTATGTCACACAGTAGCCGTGGGAAGACAGCACTTCAGCAGGAGATGTTGGCTTCAGGCTCAGTAGGGTGAACTGAGGGAAGGAGGTTCAAACAGTCCCTGGGCCCAGGTGCGGCCTGGCTGACCGTCAGCTCAGTGTTTGCCCTCGGAGGAGTTCTGCAGAATGGTGGTTACTATGACTGGAACAGAACAGGAACAAGGAGACCCCCTGAGTTTCAGAAGAAGGCTTTGCCTGTTTGAGGGGTGGTTGGCCTTCCACGCAAGATGCTTCTCACTGGGTCTTCTCTCTCGGAGCCCAGGATGATCGTCTAGGGATAGCAGCAGAGAATAGCTCAGCTCAAAGGGCACAGACAGGAGGTTGGGGGCCTTTGAGTTAATTCAGCAAAAACATCTATCAGTTGCCTCTTACAATAGTGGGGAGCATTAAATTATGTGATCCATGGTGCGGGGCAGGCTGGGCTCCACGGTGGGCTCAGCGCAGACGGAGGCGTGGTGAAGCAGGTGAAGTGGTGGCTGGGTGGGCTCTATGGCTTAGGTCTTGCCAGAGGACAGAGTCACGCGAGTTCAATGGTGGCTAAGAACTCGGTCCCTCAATCCCTGAGCTAGCTTCACTTTTAAATATCCCTGCTATGAGTTATGTGGAGACCATAAAGGTGAGATGACAGGTAGATCGCCCACCACATCTCAACGTTTTGTCCTAAAACAAGTGAAATACTTACTAAGGGCGACTTCTATAGTTTGTAGGGTACAAAGGCACAAGGCTTAAAGAAAAGTGATTTTCCACTGAAAACCTTTAAAAACACTTCATTTAATTTGAATGTAATTAACATTTAAATTAGTCTTAAACTTCAATTGTGCGTTTCGCAGGAGTGTCAAAGTCCTGTGGGAGAGCAGAGTTAGGGTTGCCGCCTGTGGCTAGGGACCTGGAGTGTCTGCGTGGACAATCCAAAACGCCAGTGCGGGGCACCCAGCATGTGTTTTGTACCTGTCTCTGGCACCTACTTCTAGAACCATCTGGGATAGAACCTTCTGGGAGGTTTCAAACGCTCATCATCACTTTTCCAAGTATTTCGTTGTTTCTCTGCTACCCTTAAATGTAACTTTGGTGAGCGCTCCTCTTTCCTGTCTCCCTCTATGTGTCTCCGTCACTGTGCAGCTTTAGGAACTCTTCACTGCTTCGTTAGACCCAGAAACAAGCAGTTTTCCTTTAATGAGAAGAGAAGGAAAGGAACTCGGCCCAGGGCCGCACAGCTGGGGGCCAGCTCTGAGAGAGCAAAATTCTTACCTGTCTCCAGTTCTTGAAACGCCAGGAGTTTCACAGTCAGGTCAGCCACCGGTCCCGAAACACCGAATAAAGAGACATGGTGAAGGCAGAGAAGAGAGATGTGTTAGGTGGCAGACACCGCAGACAGCACTTCTACGCTTCTCCCGCCGTCTTCGGCCATCTTCAGGGGCACACACGTTTGCTTTCATTTTAAATAGGGAACTTGAAGTGAGGGCTAGAGGTATGAAAATTAAAACAGTCCCAGGCATGGCCTGGTGGGCCCTTCTCTCAGCCTTTGTCTCTGGAGAAGCTGTCATCACCAGGACAAGTCAGTCACTCTTGTCTGGAGGTTGTCTCGAAGCTTTTGGCTGGTTTCTTCCCTTGGAGCAGTTTTTTGCCTTTTGCAGAATGGAAGGGCACTGCCTTGTCTGAGGGGCGTTCACCTCTTGGCCCAGGATGTTTCTAGGTAAATCTTGTCTCTCCTGGAAGTGACTGTAAAATGACTTCTGAGAATGGCTCAGCCCCAGGGGCACAGATGCAAGGGGGCGGGGGGCTGGGTGCCCCGCTTTCATCCTGGTTTTAGTTCGTTCATGAGCCCAGCAAAAGCAGCTTTTACATTGTTGCTTATATCCTTGGCTGTACTGGAGGCGCGGTGGCGGCTGTCAAGCGAAAGAAGCCCCAGATACTCGCCAAAGCTTCTCCTGGCTGCGAGCTCCAGGGAAACTAGGTCAGCCAAATACGCTCATGCTTCCTTTGCCTGGCCAGCGTTACACTGGCCCCGTCAGCGGAGCCTCCCTTCCCCATTGGGGTCCCGGGCAGATGACTCGGCTCCGCCGTGGCTTTGGGTCTCTCCTGGCACCCACGGAGCTTGGAGCGCATGCACTGCTCTTGCCTCTGGACCTTCCGTCTTGTCTGTGCAGCCCCTGGTTGGCACACTCAACTCCCGACTTCCAGCCCACCCCCAGCCCAGGCCCAGCGGGGCGGCGCAGGGGTGGGGGTGCGGGGAGCTCCTCGTGGCCAGCAGGGATCGATCGCCCTCACTTATGAGCCTTCTCAGGGCGCTGAAACTCACTGCCCTCTTCATTTGTATTTACTGAGTGTCCACTGTGGTCAAAATGACTCAGTCACCTCGGGAGAAAGGAAAGGAAGTCCTCGCATCTTTGCGGGGTGATAGGTCATGTGGGTGGTCAGGGAACCCCAACTAGCTAATCTTTTGTTTTCTTTGTTTGGGGGGATTGGGTTTTGTTTGCATGTCTGTGGCAAGGTCTCCCAACAGAGCCTAGGCCGGCCTCAAACTTTGAACCTTCCTGCCTCTGCCTCACAAGTGCGAAGCTCCAGGAGTATGCCACCAGGCCCAACAAACTCATTATTTTGGAGAAGTGTGACTACCTGAGAGAAGCTTCCAGGGTTTCCAGCCATCCCTTACCCTGACTCCTAGCCTCATTCAGCAGTCCTAAGGCAGCATCCGACTCCTTCTTCTCATAAAAGGAATCAAGAAATGTTGCTGTTTAGAAATACTCCCTTCTGGCAGGATGCAGACTTGAGAATAGAGATGTGACAACAATTCCGAAATGTTCTTTTAAGACACACGCACGCACGCACGCACGCACGCTCTCACACCCCAGTCCCCCATAGTACACAGATCACCCATTTGGTTTCCACACACAAAATACACACGCTGACCTCAGATGACAGTTGTTTGAAATGGCTCAGATGTTGCAGTTGTGTGCCGCCAGCCTTGTCCCGGCCCCCTGCGCCAGATGTCCACCCTGCTTCGCGTGGTCCCCTGGGGCTGCACCATGTGTCAGCCGGGCACTCACTCCGTCCTCAGCTCAGCTTTGCCCAGTTCTTGTCCACTCGCGTGGCCTGGAAAGTGTCTCGCATAAGCCCTGTTGTCAGAGCCGCCCCAGCAGCAGCTGTGTTCCGGCAGGGCACCCGCCCGCTGTGGGGCAAGGCCAGACACTGCGAGGCCTCTGCTACTCTCCTGGTTTTATCCTTGATCCAGAAGGAAAAATGTTGGAGCCTGGTACCCGTGACTCGTACCTGTCATCCTAGCTACTCAGGAGGCTGAAATCTGAGGATCTCAGTTCAAAATCAGCCCAGGCAGGAAAGTCCATGAGATTTTTATCTCCAGTAAACTATACCTCCCTCCCCCCTCCAAAAAAAAGCCAGAAGTAGAGCTGTGGCTCAAGTGGTAGAGCATTAGCTTTAAGCAGAAGCAGCTCAGGGACAGTACCCAGGCCCTGAGTTCAAGTCCCAGGACCAGCACACACACTGGGTGCCACAGGCCGTGGTGACAGATGATTTAGTAACTAAGTTACGCTCATTAGGACTTCATTCCCTGCATCCCAGGAATATTTTGGAGGCTGGATATAATCTCCAAATAAGATAAGGGCTGCTGAAGCCATTGAGTTTTATGTTATTATTACTTTTTTTAGTATTTCTAGCAGTGCTAGGTAGGTGGAAACTACCGGGTAGGGACAATGTGACATTTCCAGGCCAGAAGCTCCGGTTCTACAGATGGACAGAGCAGGCCCATCCTTACCCGTGTGACCTTGGACAGCGCCCTACTAGACTGGCTGTCCTGGTCACAGACAGGTGTACTCGACCATCGCACAAAGGTTTATTAGGCCCAAAGCCTAGTCTGGACTTCAACAGACAAAACCCAGTAAACATAACCTGATTTCTGTGCTCATGGGTTGACTCGGGCTGGGGAGGGGCAGAGGGGGTCAGTATGGGCAGGTGGGGTTCTGGCCGAGGAGCTGGCTAACTGCAAGTTTGGAAAGGTTCATGTATAGCAGTGTGATGGGAGATCTTTCTGGGACAAAGTACACATGGGGGGGGGGGTTCCAAAATGGCAGGCCTGAAGGCCACGCTTGCCCGATCCACAGAGGTACGCCGGAGTCTCAGACCCAGTGGTCACCATGCACTTAGCGGTCAGCAGAGGACATGAGAAGCATTGCTCGGAAGAATTCAGCTTTAGTGAGATTTTTGTCAGCCACAAAAGGATTTTCACCAGGACAGGCCTCAAATGAAAATGGCCTCCAGGCCAGGCCTAAGCACAAGCCAAACGTCCACACTGCTTTCTTTCCTCCTAGGTTGTACCCAGCTGTCGCCTGTCCCTCCTCTCAGTGCCTCTGCTCCCTGGGACAAGCTCGGCAGGGCTGCCTGGCTGTTGGGAAACTTTCACTGGGCTGCCAGGCCGCACGCCCTTCGCACCCGGGGCTCAGGTCCTGACCAATCACCATTTCCCCTGGAGCTCAGCAGCTCAGTCCCACGCTGGGCCTGGAGATCCACATACACTCAGCATCAGACGCCAGCCCGGCACACGCTCCCTGCTCGCCCGCCGCCACTTTCATCCCCATTTTCTCCAGTCGGATCAAGGAGAAAAGTGATTTTTTTTAAAAGCCTGGCTGACACAGCTATTTTTCTCCCTATCTCTTTCGCATTTCTTAACCTCTCCTTGTACAGCCTACTGGTCCATGACTTGTTTTAATATTTAAAGACTTCTTATTTTTTAGAGTGGTTTTAGGTTCCCAGAAAAGTTGAAAAGGGTACCCCGAATTCCACACAGTCCCCACCCCACCACCAACGCACCCCACCCCTCCCGCCGTCCCCTCCAACACTGGAGCAGCATCGGTGATGCTGATCGCCGGCCCGGGCACCTTGTGTTCACCACAAGCTCCTAGTGCACCATAAAGTTCAGTGTATTGTATATTCTGGGGCTTTGGTCAAATGCATAATGGCTTGTATCTATGATTATCCAGACTTGTTCTGAAGCCCTAACCCTCCTCTGTGCCCCGCCTGTCTATCCGGCTGTCCCCTACAAACAAGCAGGGCGCTTGTTTGTATGTGGGGCTCAGCCGCTCAGCCATCCACTGACCCTCACGCACACACCAATAGTAGCAGCTTCTGTTGAGAGTCAGCATCTTATGACCATCAGGTTGCCAGTGAGCTCTGGACTCGGTCCTGTGTCCTCTGCTCCGACCCACTGCTTCTTCCTCAGTGCCACTGGCAGACCAGGGTGTTTCCTTCAAAGTCCTGGGCGTTCTGACTGGAATGTGAATTTGTACTCCTGTTTTTTTTTTTTTGAAAGCACTAAGATGTGTTGGAAGACTGATTATGTTCTTGAAACGTCTGGATGATAATAAGCGTCTCTCTAAGTGGTTAACTTGGAAATGCACAATGTGATGATTTGTCATATACTCAGAGTCTGGGGGAAGGGTTCCTTCGAGTGGCTAAGACATTCTGTTAATTGATTGCTGTTTTTCTTTTCTGCCTCTCATTTCAGAACGGTTTGATCACCACTGTCCCTGGGTAGGCAACTGTGTGGGGAAAAGAAACTACAGATTTTTTTATATGTTTATTTTATCCCTGTCTTTTCTGACAGTCTTTATATTTGCATTCGTTATCACCCACGTCATCCTTCGTAAGTATGCTGACGAAATCAGATTACGTATGTAACCATTTACCTGACTTTGGTTTTCTGATTTAATTTTGATTTACTATTTTGATCATTTCGGGCTCTCTCCTCCTTCCTTTTCCTTTTCCTTTTCCTTCTTCTCTCTCCCTGCCCTGTTTCTCTCTTCCTCCTTCCTCTTCATCTCTCCATCTCTCCCCACCCCTTCCTTCCACCAGCACTTTCCCCAGGGCCTCGCCTAGACCAGATTCACTGCCACTAGCAAGACTTTCCCTTGAAACACCTGTCACCATTCCAACTTGGTAGTTCTGCTAAGGGATCCTCTTGAAAGATTCATCCCCGCATTCTATACAAAGGCCTTCGTGCCACAGTGATAATAACCATGAATAACAGAGCCTGTTTTCCTTAACACAATATCTACTTATACTGGAAGTTACTATCCCTAGAAAACAAGTCTGGGATAAAGAATAGGTTTCCTTGTACACATTTTTATATGTTTAAAATATCCAGCTGGGCGCCACTGGCTCACGCCTGTAATCCTATCTACTCAGGAGGCTAAGATCTGAGGATCACGGTTCAAAGCCAGCCCGGGCAGGAAAAGCTGTGAAACTCTTATCTCCAGTAAACCACCAGAAAACCGGAAGTGGCGCTGTGGCTCAAGTGGTAGAGTGCTCACCTTGAGCTGAATAGCTGAGGGACAGTGCTCAGGCCCAGAGTTCAAGCCCCATGACCAACAAAAAACAAATAAAATATCCATTTACAGAGATATCCATTTATCTGCAAGAATGCAGGCTAATGACCCCTGGCGTGTAAAGAGAGCAACCATATTAAAAATCAGAATTAGCTGTAAATGATCTTGATGTATTTGTGGAAGCAGAAATTGAATGGCATTTGTTTTTCAATCCCAATTCTGAAGGTCATAACTTTGACTTTCTTTGGTCTGTGATCCTTTGCTTTCCTTCAGTGGGAAGTGAGTGGAAGGATGTTAATTGACTTTGAACTGTAATTCAGGTCTTTCAACCTCCATGGTGGTGCCATGCTGCATTAGAAGCCAGCCTTCCCTCTCGTCCACATTCCTGGTATAGCCAACCACCCACTAGCCTGTCTCTGTCAGGCTTCTGGAAGTACCCAGAGAGGCCTCGCTGGCTTTGCCTAGCCGTGACGGCCCCCAGCTTGGGCTCGACAGAGCTGTCCCCTTTCTATCCCTTTCCAGAAACCCAACATGGTAAAATTGGAGCCAGGGGCCTTTCTTTAGATTCACAGACAAAAAGAATCAGAAAGAAAGCCTAAACTATTACATAGTATTTGCAAAGAAACAATTATTGACCTAATCTGAGAATAAATATCAACACCAGAATACATATGCCACTAACAAGTAGTATGCGACCCTAAATCCTTGTCATCTCTGAAGCGCTCTTTGAACTTTTATGTATTATCAGATCACATTTATGACATCACATCCCACGCTCTGCATGTCAAGGGTCAGCTTTCACTCACTCACTCATGTGTGAACTCCAGAACACATACACACACACACACACACACACTGGCACAACTTTCACACAGCCTCACACTCACATTTCACACTGTCTCATACCTTCCACACTCATCTCCTCTCACTGCACACACTCAAATATACACACTCACTCACAGGCTCTCACACCCCCTCACAGTGCCACTCACAAACCTCTTACCCTGTCACACTCGCTGGTTTAAACATACTCACGCACTCCTACATGTGGAGGCCACAGCCTGCCACAGCTGGGGGCTGTGTCATGTACACACACGGCCACTGGATTCTCACGCACCTCCACTCCTGCACACTGCAGTTTACTGTCATTAAATATTATTCATCCAATCTACAAACTAGAAGAACTTATCTGCCTGAAAATAACTGAATGTTTCCGACAAAAGTAAATATGCTTCCCCTTTCCCCTTCTTCTGCACCTCCAAAGCCCCCACTAAGCATCTTGTCCTCGATCTGGCTGGGCACCATGATGTTTTTAGCAAAGCAAAGGGTTTGCATGGCCTTTGTGTTCTATTCAGAGTCAGAAAGCAATGGACAGTGGCAGAAAACCGGAAGCCCCGTCACCTGAGCCTTCTCTACTGGGAGGCCGGCTCTGAGTAAAGGACGGGACTGCAGGCTGGGGAGAATTCTGGGACCGGGGCATCCTGGAAAACTTTTTATAGGAGAAAGAACATTTAGGCAAGCAGTAGAACATGAGGGTAGCAGAGAAAGAGAAGAAATCATTTCTTCTAGTCTCCTCGATGTGCCTCAGGATTGTATTTGCCCAACACCATCAGCATGGCCAGGCTGGCGGTGCCCTCCGGCCTCAGGGAGTTACAAGAGGAAGGTTTAAACTCCAGCTTCCTCATTAGTTCTGCACAGCCCCATTGCCTCCTACCATGGTGTCCTTGTACCTCTGGTGGGCAAGATGCCCAGAGGGAGGGTCATCTCCAGGACAGAGATGGAGGCGAGCCTCCCTCCTCATCACACAGTCGTGGGGACACACGGAGGAGTCGAGGGCCTGCCACTCTCTACTCCCACCGTGCAGCCAGGCTGGGTAACGCAGGGCTGCAGCCACCCCCTGGCCTCCGTGCCAGATCTGCACATCTCATTGCTGCAGAAGGGCTAACTGCCTGGTGGAGCACAGTGACTTCCACAGAACAGGGACCAGGCCTCAAGATGGCAGTGCCAAGACTTCCTCCAAAGCCCATGCCTGTAACCCTAGCCACTCAGGAGGCTGAGATCTGAGGATTGTTGTTCAAAGCCAGCCCAGGGAGGAAAGTCCGTGAGATTCTCATTATCTCTAATGAACTACCAAAAAGCTGAACATAGGTCTGTGCCTCAAGCTGCTGAGTGCTAGCCTTGAGCAAAAAAGCTAAGGGAAAAGCACCCCTTACAACCTGAGTTCAAGCCCCAATTCCTCCACACCCTTCCCCCAAAAAGACTTAGTCCTAATGGGGTTTTATTGTTACAAGTGTTGGGGACACACTACCGTGCCAACACATTGAACAACAATTGCTTTCCATCAGCTGCAGCTTTACAAAAGCCCCAGAAAAAAAAATGTTTTCTTGCAAAGACAATTCCTATTATAAGTCTTAAACCCAAAAGGAGTCAGACATTAACTTCAGCTTTACAGCTTTGTTTACTCTGGGTGCAGAGAAAGGAGTCTATTTCATATGGAGCCTAGTTCCTAGGAATTTTAGGGTCAGAAGTTAATAAATTTGGGGAAAACAGGAAAGAAAAAAATAGCATATAATATTTTGTTTTCCTGTTAAAAATGAGGAAAACAAAAGAGTAATCAGAACCATAATTTATGGGGAAGTACGCTGGCATCCATCTGCTTTTATTGGAAAAAATGCCTTGCAGATGTTGGGTGTAATTACGTTTCTGCCATATTTGTGTTGAATAAGTTCAAGGGAATCACAGACTCCCATCAGGAAACCGGATTCCACAGCACTCAGGAAATGTAATTGTTTCATTGATCTTTGGATAGTTACTACTTTTATGAAGACAAGAGCTTTTGCGTGAGGCTGTCCAGGAGCTGAATATCGGAATGCTAAATGCTGTTTCGTTCCCACAGGTTCCCAGCAAACAGGATTCCTCAATGCCCTCAAGGACAGTCCCGCCAGATATCCTTTCTTGTGCTTGGTGCCGTGGTAATGTGTTCAGTATTCGTGGACTTCTCCCTTCCCTTCTCCTCGCTGGCTTTAGCTTTTCTTCTGGTTAATCTTATTCTTACTCATTCTGTGAGGCATCCAACAAGTCCCATATATATATAATATATTTCACATTTTTTATAATATTCACACTCATGATAATATTCATGTTTGTGACAAAAGTGACCATCTGGACCCTTGGATCTCTGCGTGACTCACGCAGCCTTGTCTCAATTAAAGTGTTCTTTAGCCAGAGACCTCAACAGGAACCCTTCTCCCCCACACCCCAGCATCGAGTAGTATTGGCTGTGCTTGGGTGGCACTGGTAGAAACACAAGCTGCCTCCCCCTTCCACCCCCCGTGATGGGTGGGCAGTCCAACAGATCCCTGGTGGATGCCAGGTGGCGTCCCAGGCCATTTGGGTGAGGTGTCTGGGTGCAGCGTGGCATTCCTTCGGGAGTTCAGGTGACCCAGATGTTATTTCTAGACGTTGAACTCCCTTCATGGTCCTGCGGTACAAAGATGGTCAGACTAAGTGAGGACTGCCTCCCAAACAGGATAGATGGTTCTTGAAAGAAAAATGTTCACCCAGTACGTGCTTCAATGGGCTTCTGCTGAATGCTTTACCAGGATTGCTGTGGAATCTACCACAAGGGCCTACTGACCTGGCTCCTTGGGAGACAGCTTATTTCACATGGAACTGGGTAAATTGCAGTTAAGCTCCTCATGCGTGGTTTTCACGTATAGTGGAAAATCTGCCACGTGTGCATGCATGTGCTTCTTAAGGTAACATGGTCCACATGTCTCAGCACTGGGGAGAACAGCTGGTGGGTGGCAGAGGTAGACAGACAGATGGCGAAACACGCATTGCCACATAAGTATATCCATGCTCAGGGAAGTATGTCCTCCTGGCCTCTCTGCAGCTGTGGGCAGCATTGGACGTTGGTTCTGTGGTGTGGTTGGTTCTGTGGTGTAGTTGGTTCTGTGGTGTAGTTGGTTCTGTGTTGTGGTTGGTTCTGTGGTGTGGTTGGTTCTGTGCTGCGGTTGCTTCTGTGGTGTAGTTGGTTCTGTGGTGTAGTTGGTTCTGTGGTGTGGTTGCTTCTGTGCTGCGGTTGCTTCTGTGCTGCGGTTGCTTCTGTGGTGTGGTTGCTTCTGTGGTGTGGTTGGTTCTGTGGTGTGGTTGGTTCTGTGGTGTGGTTGCTTCTGTGGGGTGGTTGCTTCTGTTCTGTGGTTGCTTCTGCTCTGTGGTTGCTTCTGTGGTGTAGTTGCTTCTGTGGGGTGGTTGCTTCTGTTCTGTGGTTGCTTCTGTTCTGTGGTTGCTTCTGTGGGGTGGTTGGTTCTGTGGTGTGGTTGCTTCTGTGGGGTGGTTGCTTCTGTGGTATGGTTGGTTCTGTGCTGCGGTTGCTTCTGTGCTGCGGTTGCTTCTGTGCTGCGGTTGGTTCTGTGGTGTGGTTGGTTCTGTGGTGTAGTTGGTTCTGTGGTGTGGTTGCTTCTGTGGTGTGGTTGGTTCTGTGGTGTGGTTGGTTCTGTGGTGTGGTTGGTTCTGTGGTGTAGTTGCTTCTGTGGTGTGGTTGCTTCTGTGGTGTAGTGCAGTCTGCATGGTGAAGACACAGAGGAGACACAGGGACAGCGAATAAAAGAGACTTGGAGCCAATTCCACTGGAGTGTCCTCTTGGATTAGTGACATGGGAAGCTGAAGTGAGCCAGGAGCTGGCCAGAAAGCAAAATAGTCATCATAGCCTCATCTGCACTAACAAGAACAAGTCCATTCAAAACCGATTTGGCATTCTTCCCCCACACCCACCCCAGACTCACGTGAGCTCTGGGTCTTCTTGCACTTGAACAGCAGCTGCTCCTACCACTCCTCCCCCTCCCCCCATGCACATGCACATGCACACCACCAGTCCTTTATACTCTCAGCATTTCTCAGATTGGGTCTCACCCTTTTGTTAGGAAAACAATCCTCCTCTTTCTGCTTCCTAAGTAGCTGAGATTACAGGCATGTACTACCATGCCCAGTCTGCTTTAACATATTCCAAGGTCTGCCTTCTTTCCAGAGGACAGGCTGGTCTGAGTTTTTCAGGGAATCAGTGGCATAGATGCTGGCCATCAGTGGATGATGGATATCTATGACGTGACACACTCAGTCTGTCCAGAGTGGTGTCTGTAAGGCTGCAAGTTCTTAGCAGTGGAGAAGGCAGCATCAAGGCTGGACTGCCTACACTCAGGACGGAGCCTAATTGAACCTCACAGGTAATCTCTTTGGAGAGATCTCAGGTGAGAAGACAGCTTTGTTTTGAAGTGGACTGGAAGCAGGGCTCAGGTGGCAGGGTGTCCGGTGAGCAAGCAAGCTGGGTGATGAAGGCAGAGTTTGAGCCCAACTTCAGGCAAAAGAACACAAGGCTAGATAGACATACAGACAGACAGATGGATAGATAATAGGTAGATAGATGGATAGACAGGTAGACAGACAGATGATAGAAAGATACATAGATAGACAAGTAGATAGATAATAGATAGATGGATTCATAACTAGATAGACCCGACAATAGCAATGCCTTTGAGAAAGAAGAAATGAGAATGATTAGAAACAAAAATTGCAAGATAGTTTATCAGAGATGCCTCGGGTGAGTTCTAGCTACAATATATTTACAAAAGGATCTCAGAGATCCCACACCCGCGAGCCTCCACACCAGCCACACCGCCAGGGTCCTCTGTCGTTGCTCCCGTAAGATGGAAGGAGGGAGGGCTGCAGTCACGAATGCCCGCGGAGTCGCGTGGTGATGCCTCCTTGAGTCGCAGAGCTGGAAACGTGCACACGTGCAGCGAGAATCGGGCTGGCATCCGTGAGGGGAGTCCCCAGAGAGGAGAACCCAGCCATCCTCAATCATGTCAACGTCACACGGCTTTCATGTCCCATTGCAGAGGATTACAGTCATTTTTAATCATGACTTATTGTTCCGTTCTCCCAAAATGAAAGGGATTTTCTGTGATTGGTAAATCAGATGGTAATTGATTCTGCATTCATGGAGACTCTAGCAAAAGCCTCTTTATCCCCAGTTTGCAGTCACTGCTGTGATTGCCCCTCTGACAGGCACTCATGGCCCAATACACACTGTCTGATTTCATGGCAGCTAGAAAAAGGCTCAGAATTGGCCCCAGGGCCCACAGAAAAGAGGGCACTAGTCCCCACCTTGGGAAAATAATGAAGACCCCACAGGCGTTCACTGGCCTGACCATCCTGAGGACCCCAGAAAACAGGGGGACTGAGGAGTACCAGTGCTGAGACGGATATCCCCAGAGGATACCCCCGCTGTGTCACCAGGCTCACCCAGCTCCGGCCCTGCTCTACTTGGAATGGCACACTTTCTCCGTGTCCCTAACCAGTTGTGAAGAAAGATCATCAGATGAGATCATGTAAGATCGCAATGCAGGGAGGAGCTTGTGTGAGATTTTTGAACCATTCAGATAATATGAGAACACGTCATACAGATTTTCTAATAGAAATGTGATGGTGAAAACAGATGTGTTATCCATGGTCTCCACCCCCCTCCCCGATGGGAATCCTTGTCCATATCATTCTTCAGAAGATCTTCATGGTCCTGGGATGCGTGTGCGTACATTCACACGCATTCCTCTGCACCATTAAGTGTGGCTGTCCCTAAAAATTAGGATCCTACTCTCTGCATTGTTCTGCAGATTTTTCTTTTGACATTTCTTAGAGATACTTCCATATCACTGTACAGATCTATCTCATTCTCTTTTTTTTCACTTTCTTAACCACTTTCTAGAATTCCAAGGTATGGATAACCATCCTTAATTCATAGTATATTGATAGGAAATTTCTTATCTTTTTATTGGTTCATATAATTCTTTGTGAACTAATGCCAGTATCTCTCTGACACTGATAGTTAGATGTAAAATCTGGGTTTAAAATTAAGCATATTTTAAATCTTGATAGACTGACTAATTGGTCCTGAAAAGAGATCATACCGATTTCTTCTCTCCAGCCATACCATACGCCGGGTCTTTGCCTGTCCTTTCTGCCAATTGAACAGGCAGAAAATGTCTCATTGTATTAATTTCTACATTGTGGATAAAAAAAATCACATCTCGCATTTCATGATCATTGGATTTTTTTAAGCCACAATGTGCAGTTCACAGCGTGTGTCCCCTTTTAGTTGGTTATTCCTCATCTATGAACAAGACAAACTAATCCAACCTGAAACACAATGGCGATGTCTCACTGCCTGGCCTACATGGCTTCCATCCTTGGGGGCGTGAGGAAGACAAGCGGTTTATTTTCTTTGGTCTGTAGTTGATGGCGAGGAGAGTAAGATGTATATTTATACCACCCCATGATGGATGGGCTTCTTCCTGAGAATGTGTATCTTGTAAACAGAGTCTTCCCAGACATTTTTCTGGTAGGCAGATGCAGCGTTCGGATGGCCACACGCATGGCGGTGCATCTCAGCTGTTGAAAGACAGGTGTTTTGCCTTTGGTGCGAGCGCTCCATGTGCCATGCGTGACTTCTCCTCTAAGAAGGACGTCACCACGCCAGGGCTGTGGCTGAAGGGCTGGGAGGGGCCCCCTGAGGGGCGGCTTTCTCACACCGGTGCGGCTGTGGTTCTGAAGTGCTGGCCTCTGCTCCGTGTCAGCCAAGAACAGACAGTCCCCTTGGACACCGTCCTGCTGGAGAGAGCCACGTGTGCGTCATTGTCTGCCTTACAAGCTAGGGTGTCTGCCTGCGGGATGGTCAGTATTGAGTCCTTTCATCCAAGGCCCCAGCTAGGTCAGCTTAAACCATGTGATTCCTTTTGGTACCTCTGTCCTTGACCCCCTGAGGCAGGGGAGAGGGTGAGTTTGGGGGGAAAACAGTGAGGGGGGCTCTCACTATAAAGAAGTAAGTAAGCCGGGTGCCAGTGGCTCACGCCTGCCATCCTACCTAACTCAGGAGGCCAAGAACTGAGGATTGTGGTTCAAAGACAGGAAAATCTGTGAGATTCTTGCCTACTAAATTACTGGCTAAACTACACAGAAAAAGCCAGAAGTGGTGCTGTGGCTCAAGTGGTAGAGTGCTAGCCTTGAATACAAAGAGGTTCTGAGTTCAAGGCTCAGACTGGCAAGAAAGGATGGAAGGAAGGAAGGAAGGAAGGAAGGAAGGAAGGAAGGAAGGAAGGAAGGAAGGAAAAGAAAGTGTCCAAACACCTGTGGCTCCTGCCTGTAATCCCTGCTACTGATGAGGCTTTGATTTAAGCATCATGGTTTGAAGCCTGAGAGAATCTTATCTCCAATTAACCAACAAACAGCTGGAAGTGGAAGTTTGCCTCAAATGGGTAGAATGCCATTTTTGAACAAAAAAGCTAAGCAATAGTGTGAGGCCCTGAGTTCAAGTACTAGTACCTGCACACACACACACACACACGCTGATAAAGACAATGGTGCTTAGGGAAGCCCATGAGTCACTGATGGAGCCCGGCTCGGCCTGTGTACGGAGGGGGATGGGGGAACCTGACATCGTCCTCATGCTGAAGGACGTCCCCCACACACATGGAATGGAAAGGACTCGAGGCTAGACCAGCGAGGGGGAGGGCTCCCTGTCATCACAGCTCCCAGCTGCAGGAGTGTCCGCGGCTCCTTGACTCCGCCACTGTGCTGGAGGCCGTGGTGTGCTTCTTCTCCGTCTGGTCCATCATCGGCCTCTCGGGATTCCATACGTACCTGATCAGCTCCAATCAGACAACCAATGAAGATGTAAGTTCCCGACCACAGGGCACAGGGGGGACAGGGAGAGGGGGAGGGTGTAGGGAGGGGTTGGGGTCCCGCTTCCCACACACACATCCCCCCCCCCAGCTGGGAGCCCTGGGAACAGTGAGCATGCTGTGGAGCATTGCTGTGTGTCGTATGTGTCCACCGTGCTGGGCATTTCTGCATTCTCCTCTTCTTCTCTGGCTGTGTCAGTCAAATGCTAAGACTGGCCAGGGGACCCCAGTCAGGCCAGGAGAAGCCCTTCCCGTCATTGCTAAATAACTGTGGAAGCTGCTTGCAGTATTTCGTCTCACGAAGAGAGTTCATGGTGGTGTGACATCCCGGAATGATTGATGACGCATCTGCCTTTCATACTTCATGTCTCTTTTTAGTTTGGGGCAGTAATTGCCCTGACCCAAAGTTTAACTTTATATCCAGGACCATCTGCCTGTATTTAATTCTGGTACAGGCGAGGAACAAAGCACGTGTCAGTAAGCATGGTCCTAGTTGCTGCGTATGCAGACACTGTCCTGCACACACAGAAACTGCTGTGTGCGCAGAAACTGAATGTCTCAGAACACGTCAGATTACCTTAAACAAAGCTGTGAGGGAAAATTCTGTGGTATCTCAGCATGGTCATGCATGCCTGTAATTCCAGCTATTTGGTAGGCAGAGACAGGAAGATGGTGAGCTCAAGGCCAGGCCAGATCCTGCGAGGTTAGCCAGACCTCATTGTATCACATTACATTATATTATGTTGGGGGGGGGGGGCGATGACTTGAGTATCTAGAGTGTTTACCTAGCAAGTGTGAGGCCTCTGGCTTCATTACCCACTACTGAAAACGAAATCAGAAAAGGAATTAGTGGTGATAAAATACACAGAGTAGGAGAGTTCATTTGATTTGTAACTGTGCATAGTAGAACCTGCACGGCAGACTATTTTATGAAGACCATGGGCTGGATTCTGTTTCTAGCCTGGCAATTGGGAGCCACACCCACTTTCCAGCCACCATTCATTTAATTGGTTTGGGTGGAAGATGTGTGAAAACATGACCACCGCCACTGGCATACATTGGAGGACCTGTTGGTACCATGCAGTACAAATAGATTAGCAACCCCAAACAGCAGCATCTAAGCTGCTGTTTGAGGATGACTCTAAGTTTGAGGGGAATGCTTATTTTCTTCTAGAAAAGTACCTCCGTGTCTCCTGGCGAGGAAATGAGCGAAGATTATTTGCATTCCCCGTAGGTGTCTCTGGGCATAGTTTGCCCAAAGGTGGTGGCAGGCGGTAGCATTGGTCTGGAGGACATTGTGTGATGCTGGCATACCTTTTCTTTCAGATCAAAGGATCTTGGTCAAACAAAAGGGGTAAAGAAAATTACAATCCCTACAGCTACGGAAATATCTTTACAAATTGCTGCGTTGCCTTGTGTGGACCCATCTCTCCAAGGTAAGACCCAGAAAGCAGCCTGCTCCTGACAGATCTGGAAAAGTCTCCTCCGTGTTAGCACAGGTCCTCCACTCCGGGCGCCCCCTGGCGGCAAAGCCCTCGCCCCCTCCCACCCCACCCCTCACAGCCCATAGATGCAGCCCCTGAAGTAGCAATCTGCCTCTGGTGGTGTTGATCCCTCTGCACATGGTTTGTGGTCTTAAACTAAATTTGTGTCAGGCTTAAGAACAATTCCCTAGTGCTTGGAATAAGGAAACTCCGTTAATTATTGAGTGAGTTCGAGCATCAGTGATGAGCCGGGAGCTAGGGTCAGCATAGTAAAGCAGCCAGGGCAGGGAACCTAGGAAAGCAATTTAAAACCTGTGGACTCTGGTGCTGAAGGCTGAGTGGCCCAGGATAGAAAGCCTGAAGGCCGCGGGGGCAGGGAGGGGTAGCCAGGCGGGCTGGACATTGTGGAGGTGACCGTGATGGTAACCATGGCAGTAGCTGACATTTATTCAACTTGTGTTCACCCTCCTCTGTGCATTTTAGAGGCGCTTGCTTTGTTGTGTTTCTGTCAGTTCTAGAGCTTGAACTCTGGGCCTCTCCCTCTCAGCCTTTTTTCTCAAGGCTTGAGGAGCTCTACCATTTGAGTCACACCTCCACCTCGGCTTTGTATTTGTAGATCTCACAATCCAAAAGACTTTTTGTCACAGTTGTTCACCTCCGGGGAAGCTCCTCCTCCTTGGAACTGCTTTAACTGCTTGCTGGGAGGTGCACTGGGGGCCAGATGGGGTGGCACAGGCCCTTAATCACAGCTACTCAGGAGGCGGAGATGGGAGCATCACCTCCCAAAGCCAGCCTGGGGCAAAAAAGAAAAAGAACTAAAGCAAAAAGGGCTAGAGGCATGTCCCATGGGAGCAGACCTGTCTGGCAAACACAAGCTCAAATCCAGTACCCCCAAAACGATAAGTGAACTGCGGTGCACTGAAATAGTAAGCGTCTCCCAGCCGGCAGCAGCTCCTGAGTTAGCAGCTGTGACTGGGGCCCCACCGAAGCCGCCCGGGCCCGCTGTGTCGGGTGAAAGCAGGAAGGCCGAGGGAACACACGCGGGTTAAAGTGAGCGCGGAGCCTTGGCGGCCAGTCCCAGGCTGAGGGCCGCTTGGCGGTTTCCGAGGGGTCAGGACTGGCCGCGCGGAACCAGCTTCAGTGTGTGGCCGCCTGGCCTCCAGGGCCTTTTCACACATTCTAGAACATGCCCTGGCGGAGGGGCACGATCGGCTCCCGGCCCTCCCTCCCTCCCTGCCCCAGGAAGCTGTGAGGGTGCAGGTGTTTGGCTCACCTCTGCTCTTCCTTCCTGCCCTCTTCTCCTGGTCTCCTCCCTCGGCCGGCCTCACGCCGATCCTGTGCCCTCCGGCTGGAGCCCAGCCTCCCCGGGCACGGCTGCCAGTGCTGAGCTTCATTGCCTCGCGTGGGTGATACATGGCGGCGTGATGCGGAGCAGGTGTCTCCGTGTCCCCACCGAGAGCCCCAGGCCACCTGTGCGGTGTCACCAGAGGGCCGGGGCGGCTCCCAGGGGCCTCGCGCAGGCGTGGAGGGAGGAATGGCAAACGGGTTCTGTCGGGCGGGCGGATGTGGCGTGCTGGCCGAGGGCCATCCATGGGCAAGCCGCGCACAGCACAGTCCCCTCAGACCCTCTGGGCTGGGGGGTGATGGGTAGGGATTTGGGGGAGGCACTGTGGGCGGCAGGGACTTGACAGATGGGAGACAGCATTGCCGGGGCCCCGAAGGGAAGCCCTGGTGGGGGGGGCAGAGGCATGCGCGGGGGTTCAGGGCCATTCGGAGGCGCAGCGGACGTGGGGCAGAGCCACGGCCCCGGCCCCGGCTGCGGGGCTGCTCCTGCCGCCCGCTGCCCGCTGCCCGTGGCTCGCAGCCGTGGCCCCGCTGCCCTGCAGACTGCTGGCCTCGTCCTTCTCTGCTGCTCAGTGAGAGCCCCACACATCCGTCCACGTTCATCCTCCCTAACGGAGCGTCATTTCAACGAAGCCGACCGGCCCAGGGCCCCTGGAAGTTAGCGCCGCCCGTCCCAGCTTCCCACCCGAGGGGAGGGCTGTGGGGAAAGGGGGCTCAGGGGCAAGGGGGGCCCTTCCCCAGGTCCTGGCCCGCGGTGGCGGGAGATCCTGGAAAGGCCTGTCTTGGGGCTGCCCCTCCGTGCAGCTCCCAGGGCTCCCCACACCGCCGGCCCCTCACCGGCTCCCCCCGAGTGCGGCCGACAGTCCTTGGTCCTCCAGGGTCGTCTGGAGCCGCCTCGCCCCAGCCTCTGCCTCTGTGTCACGTGGGAGACCACGTGACTCCACATCAGTCTCGTAAGGCCCACCCTCCCCTTCATTCAACCCCATCTCTCAAGTGCCGGGTGGGGCTGCAAGCGGATATTTTCCCACCATTCCAGCCAGGATGCGCCTCTGCAGGCCCGCGGCAGGTGGACAGGGGAGCGGGGAGGGAATGTGACTTAGAACAGACAAAGCACAGGGCGCACAGGTGAGCGAGACCCGGCCGTGTCCCCGCGCTGCAACCCGCGAGGTGCTCAGACCACGTTTGCCGTGAGACCCTAAGAGGCTGCGAGCATAAAACGTGAGCTTGAGGCCGGACAGAAGAGCAGGGACAGACCGCGGCCGGCAGAGGTGACACACATTGAGACTGAGGAAGGGGACAGCGGCGCGGCGGGTCCGGGGAGGGCCGATCCACGGGTGGGGGGGCATCCTAGAAAGAAGGGACCCAGACGTGGACGTCTTGATGCCCACTGCAGTGTCTGTGGGTTTTTCTTCATGCTCTCCCTCCTGTGTTTTCTTCTTGCTGCAGCCTCATTGACAGACGAGGGTACATCCAGCCTGACACTCCGCAGCCCGCCGCGCCCTCCAATGGGATCACCATGTACGGAGCCACGCAGTCACAGAGTGACATGGTAGGGACGGCCAGCCCCACACGCTTCTCTTCTCTCACACAGGCTCCAACCCCGAGGCCAGCCACATGCTCACTAGGGAATGGTCAAAGGGCAAATTAGGACAGTATTCAACAAGGGATCCGAGGCCAAGTCTGGCTAGCTCGCTGTTCCTTTGGTGTAGAACTAGACTGCATCTGAGCAGCAGCAAAACATTGCGTCTCATTTCACCTCAGCAGCATCTCACAGTCACCCCATTTTATACAAGATAAAGTGGGGGATTTTTTATTTAAAATGCTAAATGACTTGCTCAGATCATGCGGGGGCTGAGTCCAGGCCTGTGTACTCTCTGGCCATGGGCCCTCGCTGGGTGTCAGCGACCTCTCCACACCTGGGGGCTGAGGAGACAGTGCCCCTCAGCCTCGGCTGCTCAGCAGAATTGCAACTCTCACACCCCAGTCCTGCTAGCTCAGAACCCCAGGGCAGGGCCCACGCTCTGGGATTAATAGGGTTCCGTGGGTGAGTTTAATAGATGATCAGCAAGGAAAAAACCATAGCCATAGCCTTCAAACTCTCCAAAAGTTGGGGCTATGAGAACAGTTTTGTAGCCACTTTTTGCTCTGGTTCAGAAAAAGTATCTTTTATCAGCTGGCTTACAAGTCAGAGGGACTCAGCTGAGACTCAGCTCACACATGGTCTATTCAGAAGAAAAAAAGATAGGGAGAATTTCAACAAAAAAGACAAGATCCTGTAGGTTTCAGACAAAGCTTCCTGGAAGACATGATGATGTTTGCACTAAGTATAAAGATGACAATAAATTAGGCACCAAGGTGAGAGAGGGAGGCAGCTTTCATCACTATAACAAAAAGTCTGAAGTGATTCCCTTAGGAAAGCTGTGTTTTGCTGGGCACCAGTGGCTCACACTTGTGAACCTCAGGAGGCTGAGATCAGAGGATTGTGGGTCAGGGCCAACCAGGGCAGCAAAGTCTGAGAGACTCATCTCCAATTAACCACCAAAAAAATCCAGAAGTGGCACTGTGGCTCAAAGTGATGAGCCAAAGAGCTCAGAGACAGTGCCTAGACCCCAAGTTCAAGCCCCATGACTGACAAAAAAAAATAAAAAGAAAAGGTTTCTAGGGCACAGTTTAGAAGTTCAAGTCCCTGCTCTGTAGCCACATTGCTTTTAGGCCTCTGGTGGAGGAGCCGGGTAGAAACGGAGAGAATACGGCAGAGCGAACTGCTCACCTGATGACCAGGAAGCAAAAGAGGGGAAGAATCAGAGCACGGGGTCTCACGGTCCTGTTTGAGGGCATGCTCCCAATGATCTAAATGCCGCCTGTAGGCCTCTTCTAGAAACTCCACCATCTCCCAATAGCACCACCAGGATGAGCAAGGCATTCTCCACCGAAATTATAACAGGAGGGCCGCGCAAGCACAGCAAATGTAGAAGCACAGCCAGTGTGGCACGAGGCTGCCAGGTGCATGCTGGGAAAGGTGAAGGGGAGAGCGTGGATAGGGGAACGGGAACTCAGGGCAGCTAAGCCAGAAAAGATGCGCACAGAGGACCGCGGTGCCTTGCAAACCGGCGTGGGCTTTGTCCTGTAAAATGTCGGGGAGCCTGGCAGAGCGTCCGTTCGGCAAATACGACCTTCAGATTGTCATTTCGAGTGGGTGGGGCTGGCAGTAGGCTAGGGTGGTCTGTGCTAAACTGAGGGCAGACAGAGGAGTTCTCACGCAGGGACTGAGGGGCAGAAACAGACTCGAAAAGGACACAGCACAAACCAGGGTTTGAGACTTGAGGCCGTGGGAAGGTCTGGGAAAGGGAGCCAGGGGCGTCTCGCCCCAACCTCGTGCTGAGTGAGATGGCTGTTCCTTGCACCAGTGACCGTTCCGTGGGTGGGGCTGATTCGGCATGTGGAATTCTCTGCTTGTGTTCTGGGGGCCGGGGGAATGTGGCAAGCAGGGGGGTGGAAGGGTCAAGGAAGGGTTGTTGACCCATGTTCATGAAGAAATGGAGTGCTGGATAGCGCGTGGAATAATGAAGGTGACGTCACTCCATTTGTCAGGTAGCTAGGATTAGTCACTCATCTTCCTGACGTTCCCTGCACCCACCGCTGCCGACTGTATGCACCCCACTACGTCACTCAGGTTTCCTCGTCTGATTGGCTACTAGTGAGGACAGCAGAAGAGGGTGATCCTGAGAACTCAGTGAAGGAGAAGCCGGCAGCGCAGAGGACGGTAGATGACAGAGAACTGGGGCTGACGCTTTGGGGTGTGACAATCAGACAGGTTACCTAATGCCAGAACTGGAAAGTGAGGAAGCCAGTGGCATCGCCACCCTGGACTGTGCGAGAAATGACTTAGAGCCTGTCATCTGTTTCATCTTCCCCCCACCAGTTCATAACACAGGACTAGCACAGAGTAGGTGCTTTTTAAACCTTTGATGGAACATATGTGAAAATCCCCCTTCTAGGGGCTTCCTCGTAGTAGGTTCTTAGCAAATGTTAGGGTGCAGTTGTCTTCTTCCTCATTCCTTCCATCCTCTGATATGCCACATCTGTAAACAGCAGGCCTTAGCCACCCTACATACAGAACACAGAAGGAAAGGAGTTTCTTTGGTCTAGTGATAACACAACATGGCCTATGAAAGAATGATCTGGACAGAACCAAACTAACCTGTGGCCAAGAGAGGTCATGGTCATTTTATCCATGAGACTACAGGCGAGTACTCTGTCCTTTGTAGGAACTGCAAAGAAACTGAAGGTCTGGGCAAATGCCTACGTTGGAAAACATGAAATCAGAGTTAATAAATGTTGAATATGTCAACCTCATTAACTGTTAAAATTTAACATTCATGAAAGTGTAATTACATTTTAGAAATGATTTGTAGCTTGGCTTTCTCTTAACTCCCTAAGAATTCCTGAGCACACGTGTGATTACACAGAAGTCGTGATCAACTATAAATTAAGTCGTTTGCTCGCAGATAGACACATGTGAAGGTCTCTGACTGGAGCCCCTCCCTGGCTGCCTTCCCATGCTGCCTGGCTAGGAGAAGCCCAACGTGGCCTCCTGCTTGTTCCAGGAGAAATCTTCTTGATGCCATGACCATGCCCTGACTGGCACTGCCCTGGGCACGCGCGCTCATCTTCGGGAAAGAATGAGATCAATCCCTCAACCTACAAGGTCACAGCGGGGACCGCCTGGATTGGGATTCAGATCCCCTCAATGCAAGAGACTCTGACACCCAGAGCTCACGTGGCAGACAGGAGTCCCGGAAAGTTCCACAGGGGAATTGAGTTACCCCCCTCCCCCCTCAAGTCCGGACAGGGAATTCCACTGAACCTTGGCCTTTAGGGTCCTTTCCAGTTCGTATCCTGTTGGACAGATGAGTTTCCAGCCCATTCCATCTTATCACCATGACAACATATTCCGCTCTGCAGTTAATGTATAGGCCAGTCGGCACCTCGTTATGTTTCCAGCTTTCTTTAGGGGTTCCTGTGGTGTGTAAGTGCTGGGCTAAGAGGACTACAGTCGTGTGCAGCAAGGCTGGTATTAAGCAGAGCCCTCACCCCACTTTCCTCTTTCTGGTTTATTCTCCCGATGGCCTTAGAGAACCCCCCAGAGGCTGGTGAGCAAATTGCCTCCATTTTTGCAGATTAATAAAACCCAGGGACCACGAGTACTTAACGGTATTTTGCCTAAAGCTTTTGCATGTTTACCCACAAGTCCCTGCTCTTAACCCTATGCTGTACCACCACCACCCATAATGAAATATTTGCAGAGAACTGACTGCATATACAATGCTTTTTTCCCACATTCTTTTAGTCTCTACAGCCTGTTATCCTCACTCCCTCTCCTGGAGAATCAGCATCTTGGAAATTAGAGATAAGGATATAAAAGTCTTAGATAAACACCCTAATATTGCAAGGGACTCTTGGCTGGATAGCGGGGGAAGCTGGCATTGAGTGGACTCGCTGGAGTCTCAACTGTGTCTCAGGTAGGGAGTCATCGGGCGCCGGGGGCTCACAGCCGTAACCCTAGCTACTCGCCAGGCTGACATCTGAGGATCACTGTTCAAAGCCAGCCTGGGCAGGAAAGCCCATGAGATTCTCACCTCCAGTTAACCAGCATAAAGCTGGACATGGAGCTGTAGTTCAAATAGTAGAGTGCCAAACTTGAGCCATAAGGCTTAGGGAAAGTACTCTGACCCTAAGTTCAAACCTCAGTATCAGCGCACACAAAAGAGTAGCAATAATAACAGTATATTTACTTAGACTGAAATTTCACATCCCCCCACAACTTGCTCTTGGAAGGTGTGGAACCTTCCAGAAGTGGGTCTCAATTGGAAGAAGTTAGGTGTGCCCTGGAAGGGGACACTGGGACCCAGTCCCTTTCTCTCTCGGCCTTTGGGCTGTGACGTGAGCAGTATCCCCGCTGTGTGCGCCCACTGTAACGTCCTGAGCCGCCAAAGGTCCCAAGTGCCGGGGCCCAGGGATCACAGGCTACAGCTGCCAGACCATGAGCCACATAAACCTTTGCTCCCTCCTAGTCCCTTACCTCAGGTATTTCCTCACAGTCCTGGAAAGCTAACTGATACTCCCCTTAAACCAGTATCAAAACATGACGAACCCAGCAGCTGTATGATGTGTTAAACTAGGATTCCAGAATAGTCCTTGTGTAATCTGGAAAAGTCAAAAGCATTGGGGAAAATTATCTTGAACCAGCTCAAATAGCACTGCCAACCACCGTCTACATTTTGGGAGGACTTGGTGAGAAGTTTCTGGTGTTCTTGCACACTTTAAGTTCTGCCACAGACGTTCCCTCCCTGGCGATCAGCTGCTGTCCTGAGTCTGCTCTGCATTTGACCAAACTTGAACCAAGAAAAAAGGCAATGTCAGTAGGATTCTATCTACTATTTGAAAAGTGTGGGTCTTTAAAGGGTTATTGGGGGAATGAAAATGTGTGCTTCTCCGTTTGCTGTTCATAGTAGATGGACTTCTATCAAAGAACTTAGGTGGTTATTTTCCCCCTTTATGATTATGTAACTGGTGAAATAAAACATGCCTATGGGTTCTTGGTGTTAGCTAGAATGTTCCCAAAGCCACAAAATTGTAAGAGAGAGAAATGAGCAGTGGTATCGCCCTCTACTGGTGAAAAGTAAAATAGCCCTCAAATGAAAACCCAAAAAGTCAGGGTAGGAGAGTAAAAAGTATTCAGGGTACCAGAAAAGTGTCAGGTAGAGAAGAGAAAAATTATTTTTTAAAAAATGAGCAAAAATAGGAGAAGTGGAAGAGAAAGTGAAGAGAGGAAAGAATGGAAGAGAGGTAGTGAGAAGAAAGAGAAAATTAAGTTAAAAAATCAGGAAGAAAAGCAAAAAAGAATTAGAAACAAAGAGGGACTGGCATGGAGGTGCACATCTATAACCCCAGCTCCTAGAGAGGCATAAGGAGGAGGATCAAAGTCCAAGGCCAACCTGAGCAAAAACTGAGACCCTGTCTAAAAAAATAACACAGCAGAAAGGCTAGAATTTGTCTCTCAAGGCTACGACAATAGAGAACTTCACTTGCAAGCACAAAACCCTGAGTTCAAAACCCAGTGCTAAAAACAAGACAAAAAATAGTAACAAAGGCTAAAAGAAAAAGAGGATGCAGAGCACTGGCGGAGCATATTGTAAACCTAACTATTCAGGAGACTAAAGTCTGGAGGATTGCGGTTCCAGACCAGGCTAGGGAGGAAGTTAACACAACCCCACCTCATTGGAAGAAGCTGGGAATGGTGGCATGTTACCATCCCAGCCACAACAGGGTTAAAACTCAGGATACTGAATTAAAATTCAGGTTCAATAAGATATCTGATTGGTATTAGCTGAGCAGACGTCATCCCCAACAAAATGAAAAAGCAAAGAAACAAACATACAAATCCAGGAGAGCCCAGCTCAAACCAACACAAACAAAAATAAATAAATAGGTTTTGGAGGTGTGGTTCTATGGTAGTATACCAGACTAACAAATGCAAGGTGCTGAGTTCAAACCCCAGTGTCACCAAAAGAGAAAAGGAAGTCGAAGAATATTCATCCCCACAGTCACATGAGAAAGAGCCGCCACTAGGAAGCTCCAGCGACTCCTCATCCTTGGGATTGTGACAGTGCAGAAAAAAATGTGGGGAAACTCTGCCCTAAAAACAATCTATCTTAAAGTAGGCGCTGGTGGCTCACACCTGTAACCCTAGCTACTCAGAATGCTGGGGTCTGAGGATCGGGGGTTCAAAGCCAGCCAAATGAAGGAAAGTCTGTGAGACTCTTATCTCCAATAAACCACCAGAAAACCAGAAGTGGTGCTGTGGCTCAAGTGATAGAGCGCTAGCCTTGAGCTGAAGAGCTG
>NW_012267313.1:12463578-12464758 GCF_000151885.1 Dipodomys ordii | reverse complement strand
GAGCTGCTGCCTTGAGACCTGCCAACAGAGCCTGGTTTTAGACGAGGAGTCGCTCCTTACCTTCAACCATATTGTAGTCCCATGTTGCTTGAATCTCAGGAAAATAGGCAGCGATCAGGGCAGGATCCACGATGGGCGCTCCTGTCGGGACAGGGATATGTTTCCAGGCCACCTCTCAGATACAATCTCTCTCTTCGGTGGCAAAAAGGACCTGTAAAAGCTGACTGCAATCATCCCAAGTGGGCTGATGAGTAAAGAGAATAATTTCAAGGAAATGAATTAAATCCTGGGGTTTCTCAGAAAAGGGGGCATTTTGGGTGAGCCAATTGTATAGATCACTAGTAGAAAATGGCCAGTATTGGAGTTGTGTTTACCATCTGCATCCACAGGACCTACAGCTCTTAAGGCAAAAACAGCTGCATTAAAAGGGGGGTTGATACCATGGCCTCATCGAGTGACTAGCCCCTCAGAAATTTTAAGGGCAGGTGCCGAGGGTTCTATAGCTCCCCCTCCTCTTGATCATTCTCAGATTCTGCAAAAGGAACCTGGGAGTATGGGAGAGGAAACATTTCTTCCAAGTTATCTCCCTGAAAATCCGGGAGGTACAATTTCTTTTCCTCTATCTTAGTTTCTTTCTGTAAGTCTAGGAGGCCAGATGGAGTGGTGCCCATGTTTTCCAGTCCCATCAGTCTTACAGTCAAAAAACAAACAAACAATAAACAGTACAAACAAAACACACACAGGCCTGACAGTTATGAAAAAAAGCTTCACACGGTGGGGTTCCAATGACCCTCCCCACCCACACGGTGGGGATCCTCCCGCCCCACACGGTGGGGTTCCAAAGACCCCAGCTCCACACAGCAGGGTTACCCTGGCCCCACATGAGGACCTGGGACATCTCCCAGTTCCTCCAGGTTTGTAGAGCAAGCCCGTCCCCTTTGACAACCCTTTAGAAATCAGAGCGGCCATCCTCACAAGGGAAAACGAAAGCAAAACAGGCAAATGACAGGACAAGACAAATTAACAAAGAAAGCACAGTTTTACCTTTGGAGTCTGAAGTCTCGGGGGTCTTTGCGGGGATCCTGGATGAGCCCCCACTAATGTTATGCCAAGTTCACAGGACACCCACCAAGAAGACCACCAAGAGTCAGACTCTACAGCTGTTTTATTTAAATGATGG
>NW_012267313.1:12462634-12463528 GCF_000151885.1 Dipodomys ordii | reverse complement strand
CTAAATGACTCATTTTATTCCAAGGCCTGAGTTGGAGCTGGCAGATCCTCCGAGCTTTGTCAGTATCCAAGATGGAGATCACTGGTGCTGGGGGGGGAGGGGTGGCCTTCCCTCCTCTGTTCCCTGAGAAGGAGTGAGGACGTCGGGCTTCTACTCACACCGAGTTTTGGATCCTGGGTCGTCTCTGGTCTGCAAACTGCAGGATGAAGATGTCCGCTCTTGTCAGTTCTTGCTGGTGTTGAGTAGAATCTGCTTGCCCGCTGTGTCTGGCTCCTTTGTCCTGGACTCTCTATGGCTCAGGTATGGCCTCGGCTGCGGTCTCCACCGCGATCCTGCCGCCGCCGCTGCGGCTGCTGGCAAGAGCTAAGATGTGTCTCCTTGCCTTGGCTTCCCCTCTCTTGTTTAACTCTCTGTCCTCTGATGGCACACTTGGTGTGATTCTCTGGCTTAGGACTGTTCACTGGAACTCTAAAACTGCTTTCTATGCGAGAGCTTGTTCAGATTCCAGCATCTCCTCTGCCCTCTTCCCAGAACCCCCCTGGGGGTTAATCTTATACTGTGCTACTTTACCAAAGTTTTGAATCAGCTTGAGGAATTTGGGAGTGGAGTCTATGGGATTCTTTAAATACAAGATCATATCATCTGCAAACAAGGAGAGTTTTACTTCTTCTTTCCCTATTTGGACCCCCTTTATGTCTGTATCTTGTCTTATTGCTGTAGCTAGGCATTCTAATACTACATTGAACAGCAGTGGAGACAGTGGACAACGTTGTCTCATTCCTGAGGTAAGAGGAAATGGCTTTAGTTTTTCACCATTAGTATAATGCTGGCTGTAGGTTTGTCATATACAGCCTTTATTGTATTGAGGAATGTTCCATGAATTCCTAATTTTTC
>NW_012267313.1:12461786-12462439 GCF_000151885.1 Dipodomys ordii | reverse complement strand
CAATGCATGAAATAGGTTGGGTAGGATGCAAGTAGAGAGAGAGAGAAAAAGAAGAAAGGGAAAGGGAAATGAAAAGAGACCAGAAAAAAGTTAGAAACGTAAAAATTAATATTATTATGGGGATTAAAAGACCATCTATTTAGAGAGGAATGTGAATATATTGAGAGAAGGGTAGGGACATAGAGGAGATGTGAAAAACTTAAAAAAATGCTTAAAATATTATATAGGCACAAAGAGGTAGTAATGCTATTAAGGAATTTAAGTCTCAGAGGTTTTGAGTAATAAATTTGTGGATTAAGTGTGTACACAATGGGGGATAGGATCTACTAGTTAACTGAGGGTTTATCTGAGGATGTGCAGGAAAAGAGTTAAGTCACATAAAGAAGAACAAAAGAGAGGAAAAGGTGAAAAGGATAAGCAAGGGAGAAGAAAAGATCAGAAGTTCAGTAGAGCTAGACAAAATACGAAAAGATAATTATGAAAGAAAGAAAAAGAGAAAGAAGACAAGAAAAGAAAGGAAAACGCACATTCACCTATTCCTAAAATAAATATTATAAAAGGAAAAAAAAGTTACTGGAAAACAATTATTTTTTCAAAAAAGGCAAAAATTAAAGATTAATAAAAGTTTTAGAAAAGGAAAAAAAATTATATAT
>NW_012267313.1:12438071-12459914 GCF_000151885.1 Dipodomys ordii | reverse complement strand
ATTCTAATGTTTTTTTCTTCCATGCATTTGCTTCTAATGCATTTATAAGATTATCTCTTTGTTTCTTTGTATGTCCCTCCCCCACAGTATAACCCCTGCTTTCTCTATATTTGATGTCAATATAACTTGTGAAGGAGATGGGGAAAAACAAGTCGTTTAAGGATACAGGTGGACCTGTTGCAACAATGAGAAGTACAAGTTGTCATGTCGTAAACGAGCTTCATGACGGTTGTTAGAGTGGGGAGGATTGGTTGGGGGGTGTGTGGGGGGAGGCTGGGAAGGGATGTGAAGTGTAAACAAAGGAGGAGGCTTCAATGCTTGATAAGAAATGTACTCATTATCCTGCCCATGTAATTGTATCCCCTCTGTACAGTATGTTCACAAAAAAATAAAATTAAAATAAAAAAAAGATTTACTAAGGGTCTTTCAATTTTGTTAATTTTTTTGGAAGAACTAACTCTTGGTTTTATTGATTCTTTCTATGGTTTTTTTTGGATTCTAATTCATTTAATTCTGATTTAATTTTAATTATTTCTTTCCATTTACAGGATTGGGGTCTATCTTTCTGCTCTTTTTCAAGGAGGCTGAGATGCCTCATTAAATTGTTGGTTTCAGATCTCTCCAATTTGTTGATGTAGGAACTCAGAGCTATAAACTAGCCCCTGAGTACTGCCTTTGTTGTGTATCAGAGGAGCTGGTAGTTTGTATGTTCATGTTTGTTGGATATCATGAACATTTGAATTTCCTTTTTAATCTTTTCCATGACCCACTCATGATTCAGCAGTGTGTTGTTCAGCCTGCATGTATTACAGGACTTTCCTTAGTGGCTTTTGGTGTTGAATTCTAATTTTATTCCCTTGTGGAGTGAGAATGCAAGGTATAAGTTCAATGTTTTTGAATTTGGACAGGTTTGCTTTGTGGCCTAAAATGTGTTCTATTTTGGAAAATGTTTCATGTGCTGCTGAGAAAACCGTGTATTCTGATGCTGTTGGGTGAAATATTCAGTAGATATCTGTTAAATCTAGTTGATCTATGCAGTTGTTTAGATCTGCGGTTTCTCTGTTGAGTTTTTGTCGCGTTGATCTATCCAGTGGGGAAAGTGGTGTTTTAACGTCTCCAACAATTAATGTCTTTGGATCTATGTGGGATTTGAGGGAAATTAGTGTTTCTTGGATACATTTGGGTGCTCTGTTGTTTGGCAAATAAATATTTAGAATTGTAATATCCTTCTGAAGGAGAGATCCCTTAATTAGTATGTAGCCACCTTCTTTATCTCTTCTTACTAATTTTAATTTGAAGTCTATTTTATCTGATATTAGGATTGCAACTCCTGCCTGTTTATGGGGGCCGTTTGCTTGGTAGATTTACTTCCAGGCTTTCACATTGAAAATGTGTTTGTTTTTATGGGCAAGATGCGACTCCTGAATGCAACTGATAGAAGGGTCTTGCTTTTTAATCCAACTAGACAGTCTATGTCGCTTAATTGGAGAGTTAAGTCCGTTAATGTTGAAACATGGGACTGAGAGGTATTTGGGAGTTCCTGCCATGTTATCCACCTTCTTGGGGGCTGTGGCAACTGGATTCTTCCTATGGTTCTTGGATTCTCAGTTTGGGTGTGGTTTCTTGACCTTTATTATGATCTTGTTGGTTTTCTATGTGTGTAGGACATCTTTAAGAATCTTTTGTAGGGCTGGTTTGGTGGACATATATTGTTTCAATTTTTCTTTGCTATGGAAGGTTTTTATTTGACCTTTGGTTATGAAGGAGAGTTTAGCTGGGTACAGTATTCTTGATTGATAGTTGTTTGTCTTTAGGGCATGACATACATTATTCCAGGCTCTTCTTGTGTTGATTGTCTCTGCTGAGAAATCTGAGGTCATTCTAACTACTTTCCCTTTATAGGTGATTGATCTTTTCTCCTTGACTGCTTTAAGGATATTTTCTTTGATCTGAATTGATCCTGTGAGGATTATAATGTGAAGATAGGATGTCCTGTTCTGGTCTGGTCTATGTGGAGTTCTAAAACCTTCTTGTATCTGAACAGGCCTACCTTTTTGCATGTTTGGGAAGTTCTCTGCTAAGATCCTGTTCAAGAAATTTCCTAGACCATTAACTTCTGTCTCTAGGTGTTCCTCTATACCCATTATCCTCAGATTAGGCCTTCTGATGGTGTCTTCCAAGTGTCGAATAGATCTATCATATTTCTTGGACTTGTCTTGGATGGATGTATGTTCTTTCTCTATAATATCTAGGCTGTCTTCAATCCCCAAAATTTGCTCTTCTGCATGGTCTAATCTACAGTCAAGACTTTCTACTTTTTTAAAATTTTCTTTTCCTTCTAGTTGTTTGGCTTTGATTGCTTCAAATTCTTTGTTGGAGCTTTGTTTTAGATCTTGTTTGAACTTCTTTACTACCTTAATTTGGTGTTCAGTGTTTATTCTCAAATAACTTAGTTGATTGGTTATGGTTTCCTTGGACTCCCATTCTTTCTGTTGGATTCCATTCAGCATTCCCTTTGTGGACTCCCTGAGTTCTTTCAGCTCTCTTTATGGATTCCATGAATGCCTTTAGTGATCTTTGTGTATTCTCATCCTGCTCTCTCAATTCCTGTATTTATCTTTGATTAGCTTCTTCACATTCATGGGAGTCCTGTAGCTCTCTTTGAGTGTTTTCAGCCTGCTCTTGCCATTCCTGACTTTCTCTTTGTCTGTTCTTGGCCAATTTCCCCAATTCCTATCTCTTGGATTGATCTCAGCCTGCTCATGTCATTCCTTTATTTCTCTTTGAGTGTTCTCAAGCTTCTCATGCAATTCCTGTATCAAGCATGACTAGCTCCCTACGCTCATGATATTCCTGTATTGACCTTTGGTTTGCCTCCTCTCTCTCCCTATCATACTCATACAGAGTCCTTGCAGGTTTTCAATCTTTTCATTTACCATGTTTACCAGTAGTGTTTGTAGAGCTTTTTTGGAAACCCTCCTCTGGATTATTCATTATCTGTTCTGTTCCTTGATTATCATGAGTGGGACTTGAGATACCCGGACTTGCCATTTTTCTTGTGTTTTTCCTGCTTGCCCTGCCTATTTGGGATGAGAGTAATACCAGTTTTGTGCTAGAACACTCTCTTAAGGTAAGCATCAACCAAAGTCTGTAGTTGCACAGTCAAAAGTCTGCAGGTACACTCTAGTTCAACAGATATATCTATTCAACATCAAACAACTATGTATTAATGGCCTACAAACCGCAAAGAAGAATTTGACAAACCAGAAATTATTAGGTTTAGGGAGAGATGTGGGTAAAAATAGGAATAGAGGGATGTGGAAAGGCAGAGGGTGAGTTAACTAAGTCCTAATCTCAAAGCGGGAAATATGTTGGATAGAATGATAGTAGAGAGAGAGAGAAAAAAAGAAAAAATAAAGAGAAAAAAAGAGATGAGAAAAAAAGAGACAAGGAAAAAATAGAAAAACAAATATTAAAAATTAAAAAGTGAAATACTTAAAAACAAAAATTATGCAAATTTAAAAACATAATATTCAGAGAAGAACATGCATAGGATAAGAGAAGGGTAGGGATTGAAAGGAGATGTGAAAAACTTAAAAATAAAGATGCTTAAAATATTATATAGATATAAAGAGGTAGTACTGCTATTAAGGAATTTGAGTCTAGAAGGTTTTGAACTGAGTAATAAATTTTTGGATTAAGTGTGTACACAATGGGGAATAAGGTCTAATATTTGACTATGGGTATATCTGAGGATGAGCAGAACAACAATTAAGTCATGCAAAGAAGAACAAAAGAGAAGAAAAGGTAAAAAGAATGAGAAGGAAAGAAAAAAGTATCAAAAGGTCAGTAGAACTAAACAATAAAAAATTAAAAAAAGAAAAAATAGAAAAAGAAAAGAAAAAAAAGCAAAAAGAAAAAAAGCACACACACTTATTCCCCTAAAATAAAAATTATAAGAGGAATAAAAGTTAATAGAAAACAAATTTTTTAAAAAAAGTTAAAAATTAAAAATTAAAAAAAAGTTTTAGAATTTTTTTTTAATAAAAGGTACAAAAAAAGAGTTCTTTGATTTTTTTTGGGGGGGGGCAGGGGATGGGAAGATCCTGTATCTCCCTTGTGTCTGTAACCAGTCTCTAGTTGGAGTCTCTGGTCTGCTTGTGGTGTATGATTTTCCTGTGGGTTGATTGGTTTCTTAAGTCAGTTAGTTTGAGCAGGCAGAAAAATGCTCTGCTTTACCCGGGATTTTGTGATCCTCCTCCCAGGCTAGTTCAATGGGAAGGATATCTGCTTTGAGTATCACAAAAGAGGGAGACGGCTGTTTCCTCTAGTTTGGAGATGCTGTGATGAGGCTAGGTTCTGGGTAGAGTTGAGGCCTTTCAGCAAACAGCAACTTTTTGCTGAGGAGCTAGTTTGTGAGACACTCACAGACCCAGCCTGGAGCCATTCTCAGGGTTTATGTTTACTGAATTTGAATTGATTGTCAAGGCTGCTGTAGGGAGGGGCATCCTCTGGCTCGGTTTACCCAGTGAAGAAAGCCACTCCTGGGGCTGGCTGCCTGGGCTGGGTGACTTTTCCCTGGGTGGAGCTGAGCCTAGCAGGTCAGGTTAGGTTCCTGTGACCTGCTAAATGACTCTTTTTCTTCCAAGGCCTGAGTTGGGGCTACCTGCTCAGCCAGCCCTTCCTCAGTATCAAAGATGGAAATCTCCGATAGTGGGGCGGGGAGGGGAAGGGTGGCCTTCCCTCCTCTGCTCCCTAAGAAGGAATGAGGATGTCAGGCTTCTACTCACACTGGAGTCTTGGTTCCTGGGTTGTCTCTGGTCTGCGATCTGCAGGGTGAAGATGTCTGCTCCTCGTCGGTTCTTGCTGGTGTTGAGTAGAATCTGCTTGCCTGCTGCATCTGGCCCCTGTGTCCCAGACTCTCTGTGTTGCAGGTATGGTGGCTACAACCGCCGCTCCCACTGCCGCCGCAGGCGCAGCTGCTGGCAAGTGCTCAGATCTGTCTCCTTGCCTGGATTTTCCCTCTTGTCTAACTCTCTGTCCTGTGATGGCACACTTGGTGTGATTCTCTGGCCTAGGACTGTTCACTGGAACACTAAAACTGCTTTCTATGCGAGAGCTTGTTTAGCCTCCAGCTTCTCCTCCGCCATCTTCTCAGAACTCTTTCCCTCCCTCTTCTTAATTTTGAAGGCTATCTATTGAATTCTTGATGGTCTTTCCCCTTTTCTCTTTGTTGATCTACTCTTTTCCCCTGGACTCCACACCACCTCCTTTTTTATTTTAATACATTTATAATTGTAAAAATACTGTACAGAGGGGTTACAGTTACATAAGCAAGGTAATGAGTACATTTCAATCAAGCATTGTTGCCTCTTCCTTTGTTTTGCCCCTACCATCCCTTCCCTCCACCTCCACAACTACTACACTCCCCCCTGCCACCCTCACACCTTCTTCCCCCCCAACCAGGTTAAATTGTAGTTTTTCAGCATAGTGTCTTGTAAATCTCATTGTTACAGTGGGTCAACCTGTATTCCTATTCAAGCATTTTGATTTTTCCATTCCCATCCCCAAATTTGAGAAGTGTATATACAAGATGCCAGGCACTGACATCAAATGCAGTGAAAACAGCACCCCATCCCTTTTGAGGAGCCACTTCTTTGTGCTTTATTATGTCGAACTTGGATTTTGCTTTTCTAAGTAATTACACCATTTGAGATCTATTTTTACCCATTTTTATGATAAAGTGTAAGAATTGAACAGAATGCATCTCATCGTTAGAAAATGCTAGTAGCTGACATATCACAGAAATTGACTCTGTAAATATTTGTTTAGTACCTATCATGTTTCAAATATCTCAGATGCCAAAGGAACCAAATATTGCTTTCAATTAAACAAGCAGTAAAAATTACAAATATCTCTCTTTGCCCTGTTTTACCTTTAGTCTAAAATTTGATATAGATAGAAATTAATCATGTCCTACAGTTCCCAAGTTTTAGTTGAAAGACAAATCCAATTGTAGATGTGTAGTGGTAATCTGCTATATAGACCTGCCACTCAGGTTAGAGGTTTATACCAAAATATTATGAAATGGAAAGTTGAACAGGACAAAATGAAATGGCATTATATTCTTTTTAATCAGCAAATCTTGATATGAGAATTATATCGCCTTGCCAAGTTCAAGAACTTGAAAAATGACAGGGATAATGTACAAATTCTATCTTAAAAAATCCAATATTTGCTGGGCAATGGTTGTTCATGCCTGTAAAGGTAGTTGCTCAGGAGATTGAGATCTGAGGATAGTGGTTCAAAGCCAGCCTGGGCAGCAAAGTCTGTCTCCAATTTTATCTCCAATTAACTGTCAGCAAAACAGAACTGGTGTTGTGGCTCAAGTGACTGAATGCTCACCTTGAGCTGAAGAGCTCAGGGACAGCCCCCAGGCCTAGAGTTCAAGCCGACAAAAACTTTCAACTCTTTTGTTTTCAATGTCTTTTTACCATCATATTTGACTTATAAAATATTATTTATATATTATGTGTTGTATCTGTATGTATAATCTTTTAATGTTATTTATATACACTATACCGATATGTTATTTTAATAACTTGATTGTGCTGGCACATATGACAATGCAATACAAGGATATAGTATGATAACATGTAATCATAATTACATAATTATTACATCATATGTAGTATGTATATATGATAATTTAATAATATAAGTGTAAAATAATAATATTTTAGCAATAGCATTTAAAAGAGTATCATTTTATATTCTTTACATATTTAGAACTAATATAAATTTTACATCTTTTCCTACTTGGTATTTCTCTAATGACAAGAAAAATATAAGCTTTCTTTTTGATATTTCCACCTTCTCAACTATCTTTTTAAAACTCTCCAAATTTTTTATGGAGTCAAAAAGTCTTCAAGTAAAGCTGTTCACTAATGCATTCTGAAATATTATGAATACCTTTTACTTTAAAACTGATTAATATATAGATACTGAATTTATTCCTGTTCAATAAAGTTATCTTTTATTATATAAGTATATTGATGTATTTCTTCTCATGCCAATACCAGCACAGCACCCTTGGTTAAAGATCATGTTAGTCAACAATTCTATAATTACATGAAGGACTAAGCCTAAGAAAATTAATGAAGCTTGTTTTATGTCTTTTAAGTTCTCTTGAATTCCACACAGTTTTTACAGTTACATTGTAAGTTTAGCACTCATCTCCTTAATCCCACCACAACTTACTCTCTAGAGCCTATTAAACTACTAGTAGTATAGAAATATCAACTGTCAACTGAGAAAAACCTCCTTGGTTGGGTAATCAGTAGCCCTGCTTCCTTATTAGATGAAATATGAGAGGTGTATACAGGTAGAGACAAAAGTGCTGCCCCCTTGGGATCCAGTGAGTCTGTCAGAGGCGGAGTGAAATATTAAGAGAACAAAATCCAATAGAACGATAAAGTGAGAAGGAAAACCCAAAGAATTAATCATGACCTCTAAGAGCAAGGATAGAGGGCCTTGGATCTCAAGGACAAAGCAACGGGGAAATCCAAAGGAACAATAGGAAAATGGAACAAGGTCTCATTCATACAGAAGAACAGGAAGGAAAATAATTCTATTATAATCATTAAGGTCAGATTGTGATGTGCTAATAAGCATGTTGTCCACCCCAATCTTCTGATGTTTTACTACTACTTGGGATAGCAAGTGATTCTCATCATTTAACTTTGCCTTTTCTGTTTCCTTTCCTGTTAATGTTCTGAATTATACCCTCTAAGTTTTATTATACTGAATTCTGAGCACGGCCTTGATCACAGAAAGTGCATTATGTTTTTTTCTTTCTTCTGTCTTGCCATGTAATTTTATTCATCAGTAAAAACTGATTAGATCTCAAGCGTGTGCAGAAGCAATACTTCAAAGGCAAGAAAACATTCTTTTTTCTACATGGGTTCATTTGCTCTAAGTCCCTTTATGTGCTTGAAAAACATAAACAAGTGTTATTGTTAATAAAACCTTGTTCAATAGCTTTTCTTCTTCCACGATGGGCTCCATACTTTATTGTAAAGGCATGCCCATCTGTTTCTGATAAGAGAAACAAAATATTAAAATTGAACTAAAGTGATTTTTCTTTTATTAGCAACATAAGTTATAGTGGAACTGGAATCCAACAGCACAATCCCTTGTATATGGTACCTGCTTTTTATTCTTGTGTAATTCAGAACACAGTATCACAGGAAATGAGTTGCTTTCCCCAATAAACAGTAACATCTTAAATTTTATACATTCACTAATAATCTAGGAAATCATTTAAATAAATTATTCTTTTCTGTGCAGGAAACATCAACAACAGACTGACTATAGTCATTGATTCCTTTTCAGTTTGGCTCCTGCTGAAGATCTCTGTAAAATCTAAATTCATTTTCAGCTTAGCTTTTAGAACATTGGATTGTCTTATATTTCTCTTTTCCTTTTATTTTTTTTTACTAACGATGAATCATTATGTTGTTTGCCTATACACATGAATTAAACACATCATAATTCTTCTACTATAAATACAACTATTTCTTGCATTACATTTACATGTAAATATTAGTAAAGAGTAAATTGTGATTAGCTAAAAATAGCCTCAAAACACAGTTTCTTTGTATGTTCTTCCCCCATGGTACAACTCCTGTTGTCACTGTATTTGATTCTGATGTCCTACATCTTGTATATACATTTTTCCAATTTGGAGAGGGGAAGGGAAGTAACAAAATGCTGAAATAAGGATACAAGATGACCTATTGTAACAATGAGATATACAAGACACTATATTGAAAACAAACTTTACAACTTTGCGGGTGGGGGGAGAGGAGTTGGGAGGTGGGGAGAAAGGGATGGTAACAAAGGAGGGGGAAACAATACTTGATAGGAAATGGACTCATTACCTTGTTCTCTTTACAGTAAAAATATGTATTTAAAAACCACAGGTATGCTCAATTCATTGCTTTTTTTCTCTCCTGATCATTGATAACTGAGATTTCTTTATTTATTTTTATTTTTTTATTTTTATTTTTTGTTTTTGGGTCCAGTTGTGGGGCCTGAACTCTGGGTCTGGGTGCTGTCCCTCAGCTCTTCAGCTCAAGGCTAGCACACTACCACTTGAGCCACAGGTGCCACATACGGCATTTTTCTTTTTGCTTATGTGGTGCTGAGGAATTGAACCCAGGGCCTCATGAATGCAAGGCAAGCGCTCCACCACTGAGCCACCTTCCCAGCCCCCTGAGATTTCTTTATACAGACATATGACTCACAAATCATTACACTTCTTGGGGCTTGTATTTCTTTATTTGAAAAATTATAATATTTAAATGACATTCAAAATTATGTTGCAACCTCATTTTCTATTACTGCAAGTAAGATTTGGCATTATTGCCTCTCTTGGCAGCTATGATTGAAAATATGCTGACGTAAAACTTCATAGAGCCACATGAATAGCTGTATATAGAGTCCATCTAAAGGAAGATAGCTAATAGGGTACTGGAAAGAAAATGAACCTAAAGTGAGGCTGGAATCTTCACTCACTGTGGATATTTACCTGATATAGTTGTAGCTCAGAAAGAAAAGGACATAGATGAAGGTCACAAAAGTTAGAAGAAACCAAAACCAAACAGAACTCACGGGCTGGGAATGGATTATGCCTGTTCAATTACCTCTTTCACTTGTTTTTTTAATTTTAGTTTTCAAATTTTATTTTATTGTAAAGATGCTGTACAGAGGGAGCACAGCTACATGAGTAAAGTGTTCATTTCTTACAGAACATTGCCACCTGCTCCTTTGTTTTCTCCTACTATCCCTGCCCTCTCCCATCTCCCCCATCCTCCTAGAAGTTGTAAAGTTCATTTTTAACACAGTGTCTTGTGAGTATCGTTGTTGAAATGGGTCATACTGTGTCCTTGTTTCAGCACTTTCTTATTCCCTTCCCCTCCCCAAATTAGGTAAATGTATATACAAGATGCAGGGCACCAGAATCAAATACAGTGAAAACAGGGGTTATACCATGAGGGAGAAACATACAAAAGAAACAAAAAAAATGACAAAGTACATTAAAAACAACAACAAAGAGAAAACTCTTGTGTCCATATCTTGGGGTCCATTTCATTTAACATCATTTTATGTACATAGCTTTTGAACTTTTCTGCTTATCTGATAAGATTAGACATATACTAATTATTGCAAATAAGAGAAACCACGGGACCTATATTTCTATGGGTCTGGCTTACTTCACTTCATATGATTTTTTCCAAGTCTTTCCATTTCCTAACAAATGGGGTGGTGTCATTCTTTCTGACGGAGGCATAGAATTCCATTGTATACACACACACACACACACACACACACACACACACACACACACATGTGTATATATACATACACCACATTTTCTTAATCCATACATCTACTGAGAGGCATCTGTTGTGCCATATCTTAGCTATGGTGAATAATGCTGTGATAAACATAGTTGTGCTGGTAGCTTTAGTATAGCCTTGTTTGTGATCATTTGAGTAAATGCCCAAAAGTGGTATTGCTGGGTCATAGGGGAGCTCTACATAGAGTCTTTTGAGGAACCTCCATTCTGCTGGATTGGGAGGATTAACAGCATGAAAATGGCAATACTGCCAAAGGCTACCTACAGATTCAATGTAATATCCATCAATATCCCAAGTTCATTCTTCAATGAAATAGAAGAAGCAATCCAAAAATTCATATGGAACAATACAAGACCCCGAATAGCAAAAACAATCCTTAGTGGAAAGAACTGTGCCGGAGGAATATCAATATCAAACTTAAAACTCAATTACAAAGCCATAGTAATCAAAACAAATTGGTACTGGCATAAGAACAGACCTGAGGACCAATGGACTAGTGCTGAAGACCCAGAAATGAACCCCTAATCTTTGAAAAGGGAGTAAAAAAAGTAGATTGGAAGAAAGACAGCATCTTTAGCAAATGGTGCTGGCAAAACTGGCTAAACACCTGTAGAAAACTAAAGTTAGATTCTCATATATCATCCTGCACCAGAATCAACTCCAAATGGATTAAAGACCTTGAAGTAAACATTACCTGAAAACATTACAGGAAGGAATAGGAGAAAATCTAAGGCTTCTTGGCACAGGCAAAAATTGTCTTAAGAAAGACCCAGAAACACAACAAATCACAGAAAGGTTGGACAAATGGGATTGCTTGAAACTGCAGAGCTTCTGCATGGCAAAGGACATAGCTAGCAAGATCAATAGAAAGCCCATGGAATGGGAGAAGATCTTCACTAGCTATACCACAGACAAGGGCTTCATATATACTTCAAATATACTTAGAACTCAAAAAACTAAATCCCTCAGCAACAAATCCTCAATGAAACAACTGCCTGATAAAGAAGTGGGCTAAAGGCTTAAAGAGAGACTTCTCTGAACAGGAAATATGGCTAATAGGCACATGAAGAAATGCTCAACTTCTCTAGGCACAAAAGAAATGCAAATCAAGACAACATTGAGATACCACCTCACCCCAGTTAGAATGGCTATAATCAAGAACTCTAATAACAACAGATGTTGGAGGGGATGTGGCCAAAAGGGAACCCTACTGCGCTGTTGGTGGGAGTGTAAACTTGGTCAACCACTGTGGAAAGCAGTATGGAGTACCTCTTTCATTCTTTACTCATTCTTGGATCATTTTGGTACTGAATTGTACCAAAAAGTTTGATATTTATTTATTTATTTATTTTGGGTTTTGGGGCTTAAACTCTGGGCCTGGGAGCTGTCCCAGCTGTCTTCAGCTCAAGGAGAGTACTCTACAGTGTTGCTTCCAGTTTTCTGATGGTTTATTGGAGATAAGAGTCCCACATACTTTGCTGCCCAGGCTGGCTTTGAACCACTGTCCTCAGATCTCAGCCTCCTGAGTAGCTAGAATTACAGGCATAAGCCACTGGTGCCCAGCTGTTACAATTTTTAATCTAAAAGTTTAGGGAGTTCATTGATTTCTCTTTGGACTTTGGATGAGGAGTTTAATATGAAGTGCTGCATTCTATTGGTTAAGACCTTTGAGTGGACTCTTCAGTTTATTGTAGCCAAGTAAACAAACAAAACAAAAACCTTTGCTTTTCATATATTGCAATTTCCCCAACTTTGATTTAGTAAAAGCATTCTTACATATAGCAGAAGCAGGGGTTAGTTTGACAGCCTCTGAAAAGATTAGTCCTTAAATCTCTCATACTTTCTTCCTTATATTGAAGAAAGGAAGATGCTATTATGCTTGTTCATAATCTGCATCTGAAGTAAGGAGGTCAGGTCTGGCCGGCGCCATATTGGACACATGGTGTATTGTTGGGTCTGGCATCTTGTCTTCACGCTGGGGGAAGGAAACATCCTGTCCATCACCTGCCTCCCTTACAACCTATCTTCAGGCTTTTCATTACCCTGACCTCAAGGTCTGCCTGGAGACAGGTAAGATTGATCTATTTTCTATGCAAGCTAGAGTTGCTGTGCATTGCTCTATGCAGTGTTGATTGGAGGAATATGATATGTTTGTTCACAACACTGTTCATGACAACATCAAGAGGATCAGCTCTCTTCCCTTGTCAAATAACACCCATTAAGCCAGATCCAGTATCCCTCCTCGGCCATCTCAAGTGCCTTTTGTAATTGGCAATGCTTGGCTTTTCTCATGATCTTCCCGGGTACAGGACCTCCTTGTCAGATTTGATGGTAATTTACACTTTGTACTATCACATGACTTACATTTCTTCTATCCCAATGCTGGGAATCAAACTCAGTCCCTCATGCCTGCTACAAAAGAACTCTAAGCATATTACCACTGAACTATATATTTAGTCCAAGATTTTAGTTTTTAATTAGATCGATTAATAATTACCTTTTTTTTTGTGCTAGTCCTAGGGTTTGGCTTCCGGGCCTGGGCATTGTCCCTGAGCTTTTCTGTTCAAGGCTAGTGCTCTACCACTTGAGTCACTGCTCAAGTTAATTGGAGATAATAGTCTCAAGGACTTTCTTGCCCAGGCTGGCTTTGAACCAGTGATACTTAGATTGTAGCCTCTTGAGTAGTTAAGATTACAGGTGTGAGCCACCAACACCCAGATTCAATGACTTGATTTTTTAATGTAATATACACAATTACAAAAGAGGTAAATATGAAGATATTGAAAGCTAATCTTTAAAAACACATTTCCAAGAACTAGTAATAGATAAATATATTATCATCTCTAATATGTGTTTTCCTTAAATATTACAGATTAGATATTTGCCCTCTGGCCTATAAAATTTCTGCTGTAAGATTTTTCTCTTCAACTTACTGTTCTTAGTTCTTTGTGAACAAACCAGAGGAAAATAAAGCATAAGGAATACTAGCATTTCAAAGGGAAGAAGAAAATTTCCCATAGCTTGACTCCTCCCTTTCCAACGAATTCAACTTCAGTTCCTTGAATCCATTGTGAGAAATGTCTTTCCTGTTCTCTCCTTAGGTGGCTTCTACTAGCTCCCCACACCACTGTACTCCTCCATCAGACTAAATTATGAGCCACACATATATTTAAAGAAAAAATACAGGAATCAAAAGAAGAGTTTTTTTTGTGTTGTTGTTTCCAACACTAAGAATTTAACAGTTCCTAGTTATAAGGCATCATATGTTACTTTGTAGCTAGATAATTACAAAAATTATCACTTTGCATTTACCAAGAGCTGCCTGATACCTTAATACTCAGTGAAGTGAAAATTGTTTAATTGTCACTATTTTAAAGGGTGATAATTTAAGTACTTACCCAGAGGAATCATAGGGGCTCTTCACTTGGCAAGCTATGATACCAGCATACACCTGAGAATGAATACAACGGTTGCTATGGCAACACTGAAATTTGGAGGCCTGCTCAAAAAGCTTAAGTATCCGTGTGACTCCCAGGAATTCATGTCTAAAGGTTTCTGCTTGCAGACCTTACTAATGGCCTGTCCAGAGCATGACAAGCAAGGGTTAGGCTGTGCCTTTGCTTCTCCAGCTTGCCACTTTGAGAAGCTTCTCAAACTTTTGGAAATATGACTACCTGTCAATATCAAATTGGATTTTAGACCTATTTTGTCACAATAGATAATTTGAGAAAATTTAGACACAAATGTAGTAAAATATGCAATGTAGGAACGGTAATCAGTTTGACAGTTTATTCTATGTGAAAATGAGTTTATCTTTCCTCTGGAGAATAGGAAAATATAAATCAGATAAATTATTTTATAGACTCAACATGTCAGATACAAGTTGTTGATCATACATCTAATGAATATATATTTGTAAATAAATAGGAAATGCTCTAGAAAGCAAAGATCTTACTTCCCCATGACAGAAGTTTACTGTTTTCATAGGAGTTTTAACAGACCAACTCAATGATCCATTTTATGCAATCATTTCTAGATGTTTCTGGACTAGAATTTTAGGATTATTTTAAAAGAATTTTAGATACATGTTTATTATACTTTCTTATTGTTTCTGTTACTATCTCCAAGGTACTAATGACTTGGTGTTTATTATGAATTTTTTCTTTTTGGTTTGCTTTCAGAATACATGAAACAGAGTGGTAAGACTTTCATTCCATCAGTTCTTGCAATATAAAAAGTACTTGCACTAAACCACCACAGTCACATGGCACCACACAGAGTTTCAGTCATTGACAGAATGCAAATAATAGTGGACTATAAGATCATAAAGAACAAGAAAAATTCCTGTCACCTAATGTCTCCTGGTAGTGCAGTGAATTATTCATATACTTATGATGCTGGTGTACACAAATCTGTTCTGCATGTTTGTATACATGAATAATTAACCTTAAGTTATAGCTGCTTACATTATTCAGTATAGTGACACACTGTGCTGATTCATAGCAAATGAACAATAGTGCAAACTGCATAGCTTAGGGGGACTAGATTTGGGGAATTATTTAAATAAACTCCATGATGTCCACCCAATGACCAAATTACATAATGACGCATTTCTTTCTCCAAAGATGTGACTCTGTGTACATATTTTATTGTATTGAAGTTGTTAGTTCTTTGAGGAAGAAAAGAGACAAGATGTTAAAAAAAAGGGAAATGTAAAAATAAAATAGAAAAATCTGTGAGAAAATAATATTCAAGAAGTAGCTTGTTAAAGAGTAAAAGGCCAGCAGAGTACCAGTGGCTTACACCTGTAATCCTAGTTACTCTAGCTACTAGGGGACAGATAGCTGAGGATCATGGTTCAAAGCCAATCCAGACAGACAAATTGAAGAGAATCTTATCTCCAATGAATCAGCAAAATGCTGGACTGGAGTTTTGCTCCAGTGCCAGAGTAATGTAAGTGAAAGACTGGAGTGAGCTCCTGAGGCTCTGAGTTCTAGCCTCAGTATCAATCTCCCCTCCCCCACCCAGCACACATGCATATACACACACATAAAAGGCCATTTGTGTAAAGGGAGCTTTAGGAAATGAGAATAGGGAAATAGGTTTCAACCATGATGTGAATGGCATTTAGTTTTGAGAAAAAGTGTTTCAAAGTAGCCCAGGCAGTGTCAAACTCGTGGGATAAAGTGATCTTTTTATGTTAGCTTCCTGAGTATCTGGGACTACAGGTGTGGGACACTATGCCTACTTTGACAGAACCCATAATGATGAAGAGAAGGAAACTTGACCATAAAATGTCAACCATCACTAATATTTCCCAAGACCCTAGTGGACAATTTCAAGACAATTGTTTCATTCATTCTTTCTTTCATCTATACTACTGGAATTTGAATTCAGAACCTTGTGCCTGCTAGATAGGCACTTTCCTACTTGGGCCACCCAGCCAACTTCTTTGCTTTGATTATTTGCTTTAGTTATTTTTTCCAGATGGAATCTCACTTCCTGCCCAGATATGCATCAGGACTTCTGTGATCTGCCTAGTTGAAGCTTTTCTCCACAGCCAAGATGATTGTCATGTTTTACGAACTTTTCTGCCTTAGCAGGCCTTAACCATGAGCCTTCTGATCTCAGCCTCCCAAATAGCTAAAATTACAGATGCCCAGTTGCTCACGCTGGGCAAAACAAAGTCCTGTTTTATTTTCTGTAGTATAAACCCAGAAAGGGCTCTATTCTATTTCCTTGTTCACAGATGAGGACTGTTGAAAATGTAAAGAAAGTCACACAACAAATAGGCATTTAAACAAGTCTTTCTGAACTCAGATATACACACTGAATAACTCTATGGTAGTAAGGGAAGAAAAGGATGAATGATTTCACTAACAAATCTGTCCTCTTAATCTCTGCTTTCCTACCAATAATAAATAATACTACTACCATAAAATAGTTTCATTAAAGTAGAAAATGTGACTTTTTTGTACTCTTTTGCATTAATTTCACAGGATAGTAGAGTAACTGCTTTGGATTAGTAAAGAATGATTGACTATAAAGTATCCTATTTTAGAGGCTGTGAAAGATTCATTGTTTCTTTCTAGTGCAATCATCTTAAACCCAACATTTAATAATTAATTAATGTAATATCATGACATAAGGTTGTCAAAGCATATTTGTTTTAAGTAAAACAGGACTAGACCCAGTGGTTTAGACCTACAGCATTCTACTTAATCACCCCTTTTTTTGTCGATCTTGGGGCCTGAATTCTGGGTCTGTGCACTGTCCCTCAGCTCTTCAGCTCCAGGCTAGTGCTCTACCACCTGAGCCACTTCTGGCTTTTTCTGCTTATTTGATGTTGAGGAATTGAACCCAGGGCCTCATGCATGCAAGACAAGCACTCTTCCACTGAGCCACCTTCCCAGTCCCCTCCTTAGCTCTTTATAGTAACATATTCATGTTAAATTCACATACATGTAACAATAAAAAAGTAAAATAAGCTCTCAACTAATTATTCTGTGCTTTGAGTGTTTATTAATCATCATATACTTAGGTACCTTGTGGCCTCTTAAGCTCAAATTGAGAGTTATCAATGACAAGAAGAATTATTATTTTTCTTTGGCAATGAAATGTTTTCCCACAGAGGATTTCAGCATTTCAGCATGTTTTCAATATAGAAAATATACTATAGGATGTCTTTGTGTACACTGTAGACAGAACATACAGAGGTGATTGTCAAACATAGAAGGCTCACTCTTTTCCTGTGTCTCAGAAGAACAGAGCTGTGTTGATCAATGTTTGGGGGTAAGAACATTAGCATGGAGACTTCAGTAACCGATTTCACACAGTGCCAGATTATCAAACATATAAAAATGAGGTTATTTCCCCAGCCAGCAGAGGGCACTGTCTCATCCATCACTTTCATATCCAGTTGCTTCCAGACATTGAAACACCATTGATGTATGAGCAACAACCATTGCAGAAATGTTCATTGTACCCCCAGATTTGCTGTTGACTGCTAAACATTAGCATATTGATACTGTATAAGGAGACTATGTCAAAATCTAAGCCTACATGTCATTAGGTTCAGTAATTAGTAGAGTAGGACCTGTGTATATTAATTAGGGGAGGGTTGAGTCTCTCTGTGAAGGGAATAATACATCGAGTTCCTTTCTGGAGCAAGCCATCTCATTTTTGGTTGGACTTCAGAAAATTCCTTTCTGTGTAGTCTCTGTTTTCTCATGAAAAGTCTATATGCTAGAGGCAGTGCTGGTTCAGATACCGAATTGCAAAATAGAAGCCCCAGAATTGTGAAGTGATTCATTATCTGCACTACACTATATGATATTATGATTAATGTTATAATAAACAGTATATACATAGGTTGATATTGATATTGATGATACAGTTTGTGCCTTTATGGATTAAAGATGGTATTTGATTCTTTAAAATATATTAGGGTGCTTCTTATTGACTATGGTTTCCAAGTTTGAAATAAGCTTTTAAATTATATGAGTAAAGAATAAAATGTTTTCTTTTCAGTTTTTAGATAGTTTTTGTCTTCAACAAAAAGGTTTTATTAAGCAGAGTGAAATTATATTTTAATTATTCAGAATGTTTTCTGATATTCTAGTTTGTCATCTAGTGTTAGCTAGTTGCATATGAGAGAGACACAAGGCTTTAATGATCCTTGAAAAATGTATTATATGTCCTTGGCCACTTCTTGAATCACAAACATATTTATTTTTATTTTCATTTTTCTTTTCAAAAAGCAATTTAAAAAGATGAGTCAACATAGTATAAATATTTTGCTTTTACATCAATTTCACAGATAAAAAGGGATAGTTAATGGAGTGTGGAAAACATCATCAGTTTTTAAGAGACTTTTATTATCAGTGTGGAAGCTTTTAAGAACAGTCTGTTATAAAAAGAAAACAATAGAAGAAAAAAATTAGACTCAATGTTTTTTCTTTTATTTTTTAAAAAAGCCTTGAAACACATTTCTAGATTAATCAACTATTCAAAATGTGTATAAAATTTAATCAGAAAACTAGACCATCTCAAGACAAAATATGTGTTATAAAGCACTAATTTATTATACTTCATGGTTGTGTTAGGAAAACCTGTTTTCCTTAACAATGCAGGTAACTAAAAATTCACAGGATTTTTTTTATAAGTTCTATTATCTTTTTAAGCCTTTTAAAGCCAGAAGGCTATTCATCAAAGAGTAAGTATTTTATGCCCCCTTCTAAAAAATGCAACCTATTTGGAATAGTATTTCATATAATTGGCTGCAGACTTTGAAAAAAATGAGTTACACAGATTGTAGAAGACCATTCAGATAAACTAAAATAATCAAATATGCATTTGAACACATCAATGACTATGTGCATCACTGTGGAGATCATTAGCCAAAGCATCTGTTAATTGCGGAAAATTACTCTAGTGATACTAAAGCCTGTGAAAAATTTCTTTGATTAACAGCTGCTGCAATGTATTCTATCCATTGTTAAAGTCCTAAAAATCTTGAATGTGAGCTTTTAATTGAGTCAAACACCGTCTTAATGACTTCACACAAAGACCTAGATGGTTCTATATACTATTTTTTTAGAAATATATAAAGTTTGAAAAGAATAAACAGTATCCTCAGAGGCATTCTTTTCCATTGAATTTTCATTAGTCCTATTTTCATAAGTCTTATTTATTAAGTTTTTCTTTGCATAAAGTATGCTGTTTATTTATCAAGAACCACTTTATCTACCGTACATACTGAATATTTTCTTCTGGAAACTATCTTTAATTAATTTTTGTATAAGATGTGAATTCAGGTCTGTTATCATTTTCCCGCTGTTGCTCTATTGCTTCAACAGGCTGCCATTCTTGTACGCAACTGCTTTTGCATTTCGGTAAAAAACCAGTTGAATATTTGTGTAAGCCTACTTTTTACATTCTTTTTTTTTTCTGTTCATTTTGATGTGTTTGCTTCTTTGCCAGTTTCCTTATGTTTGATTACTATACCAGTAAAATAAACCTTAACATTGGGTACAATAATTCTTTAAGCTTTATTCCTCTTTATCAAGGTTGCTTTCTAGCTCTTCTAAGACTTGACCATTTAAATAAAAATCACTAAATATGGATATCTATGTCTGTTAAAAATCTGTGGGGATTTTCATGGAGAGTGCATTAAAACATAACTAAAATTTTGAACAATAGACATCTATATTATTTTAAGTCTTATCTCTCAATGTAGTTTGTCACTTCATTTAAGTCATTGATGTTTTCAACAGCATTGATAATGTCAGAATTTGACCCCTACAAATGTTTTGTTAAATATATACTTTAATCACATTTGCCTGCTTCAAGGAATTCTTCCTTCAATACTATATAGATCTTTCACACATTTCTAATGATCTGTTTCATAGTAATCATAGTACTTTGCAATCTAGAATTCTATTTTTTTTCTTTTTCTAATATGTTATCTTTTCTTTGCACTGAGAAATTAATTGCATTTGGGAAGTTCTCAAAACTTGAAATGGGAGCTAGGAATGCAGCTTAATCGTAGAGTGCTTGCCTAGCATACATGAAGCTCTGGGTTTGATTCCTTCGATATAAACAGAAAAAGCCGGAAGTGTTGCTGTGGCTCAACTGGTAGAGTGCTAGCCTTGAGCAAGAGAAATTCAGAGAAAGTGCCCAGGTCCTGAGTTCAAGCCCCAGGACTGGCAAAAACAATAAAAAACAAAACAAAACAAAACACTGGAAGTGTGCGCCCATCAGCTGCAAGAGAACTTCATTTCTGATAACTTTCCTTATCTTAGATGGTGTTATCAGATTGGTCCTGTAAAAAAAAAACACTTAAAAATTAGGAAGATAACTATGGCTTTCAGAAGATAAATCACAGACTTATTAAAAATGTAAATCAAAGAAGACAATTACCCAACACAGTCATATCTTCAACTAAGTTATGGAAGCATGGGATAGTCTGAAGGTTGTTTCTGAATATACCGTTGTCATCTATTTAAATATGCAAGCTCAGCGTTTTTACTACCACAAATATGGCTGCTGGTTTGAACAACATGCAGCTATAGCATTCCAGACCCTTAGTTTCTTCCAATGATGTCTCTGTTCTTTTCACTTCAGTAGCATGTTCTCTTCTCTCCTATAAACAAGAAGTACCATTCATCTTTAGACTATGCTGTTGTCCCTGTGCTGGATTTTTCTTTTTTGCTTTGTAACATTTCCAAACTTACCTTTTAGTTTTACACGTATTCCAAGAAATAACCTGTTTCAATGGTCACCTGAATTTAAACCTCATTCATCTGTATTTATTTCAAATAGTAGAGTTAGTTGTTACAGTCCTTAAATTTTATGACATGTTACTTATGAATGTCCTACATTGTTTATACCGAGAAGTATGTGACTTCACCACTGTCTTTGGGCATTACTTTAATCATATATGCCACATTATTTGGCATAGAAAGTCAAGTGATATTAAACAGTAAGGTATAGCTAGAACAAAATGTGTATTGCCAATTTTGTCGTACAATTATACCTAGCTAAGTGTCTACCAGAAGCCAAAATTGAGCTCAAGATCTACTTGCCAAACCATAGGGGAAATTCTATTCTAATTCTCATAAAAGTTCAATATAAGCAAATAGTTGCTCTAGTTGGTATGTAGGAAGTGGTTTTTGTCTCTAACTATTCTTCAGTCTTTAAATTTTTTAAGTTCTGGGGAGACAAACATCACCAAAAGCAAATGTATTAATGCGAAGTGTGTAGAATTGAACCATTGAGAATCAGCAAAATTTTTAAAACCATCAGGCACAAGAAGCTTAATGAAGAAATTCCTCAAGGGGAAAAGCTGGGCTGTTCTTAGAATTTTTTTTTGTTCATCCTGAGGCTTGAACTCTGGGCTTGGGTGCTGGCCCTCAGCTCTTCAGCTCAAGGCTAGCACCCTACAACTTGAGCCATGGCACCACTTCTGGCTTTTTTCTGCTTATGTGGGACTGAGGAATTGAACCCAGGGCCTCATGCTTGCAAGGCAAACACTCTACCACTGAGCCAATATCCTAGTCTTGTTCTTAGAGATTTGTAAATCCAAATTTACATGGCTCTTTTCTCAAGAAACAAGCCTCAATGTTGTACCTTTAAATGTATGAGTCTGTGGCATTAATTTCTGCTCTCAAAGAAATGTCTTAAAGATGAAAACTGTCTCCCAAAAGATGGCAGAGCAAGATAATCACATAGAGCTCTCATGCTTCACTACTCTTGAGAAAGTTCTACATGCAAAGATGTGTATTTCCTAATACCTTGGTACAAATCTCTGAGGTGGAGAACAAGCCTGAGTCACCTGCATGGTCCATAGAACAAAAAAGAAAAACTCTCACAGGAGTTAGAGAAAGAGTCACTACCATCACTTAACCTTGCTCTACTC